>NC_140988.1:3255187-3412687 GCF_052327205.1 Somniosus microcephalus | reverse complement strand
GAGGGGCAGTACTGAGGGAGCGCCGCACTGTTGGAGGGACAGTACTGAGGGAGCGCCGCACTGTCAGAGGGGCAGTACTGAGGGAGCGCCGCACTGACGGAGGGGCAGTACTGAGGGAGCGCCGCACTGTCGGAGGGGCAATACTGAGGGAGCACTGTACTGTCGGAGGGGCAGTACTGAGGGAGTGCCGCACTGACGGAGGGGCAGTACTGAGGGAGCGCCGCACTGTCGGAGGGGCAGTACTGAGGGAGCACTGTACTGTCGGAGGGGCAGTACTGAGGGAGTGCCGCACTGACGGAGGGGCAGTACTGAGGGAGCACTGTACTGTCGGAGGGGCAGTACTGAGGGAGCGCCGCACTGTCAGAGGGGCAGTACTGAGGGAGCGCTGCACTGTCGGAGGGGCAGTACTGAGGGAGCGCCGCACTGTCGGAGGGGCAGTACTGAGGGAGCACTGTACTGTCGGAGGGGCAGTACTGAGGGAGCGCCGCACTGTCGGAGGGGCAGTACTGAGGGAGCGCTGCACTGTCGGAGGGGCAGTACTGAGGGAGCGCCGCACTGACGGAGGGGCAGTACTGAGGGAGCGCCGCACTGTCGGAGGGGCAGTACTGAGGGAGCACTGCACTGTCGGAGGGGCAGTACTGAGGGAGCGCCGCACTGATGGAGGGGCAGTACTGAGGGAGCGCTGCACTGTCGGAGGGGCAGTACTGAGGGAGCGCCGCACTGTCGGAGGGGCAGTACTGAGGGAGCGCCGCACTGACGGAGGGACAGTACTGAGGGGAGCGCTGCACTGTCGGAGGGGCAGTACTGAGGGAGTGCTGCACTGTCGGAGGGGCAGTACTGAGGGAGCGCCGCACTGTCGGAGGGGCAGTACTGAGGGAGCACTGTACTGTCGGAGGGGCAGTACTGAGGGAGCACTGTACTGTCGGAGGGGCAGTACTGAGGGAGCGCCGCACTGTCGGAGGGGCAGTACTGAGGGAACGGCCAGGACACCAGCGAGATGTTCCCTGCTCTTCTTCCAATAATGCCGTGGGATATTTTACAGCAACAACTTGCATTTATAGCGTCTGTCCCAAGTTGCTCCACAGGAGCATTATCTGACAAAGTTTGGTAAATTCAGTCTTGAATGCCCATATTACATGGGCGGGGTTATTGGCCGAGTGCTCTACAGGAAGTTGTATATCTGAATAAAGTTACTCAGAGTTCATTTTAATAAACTACAAACTGGCACTTCCAGCAAAGCACCGAACCCAACTGGAAATATGGATGAGGGGCTAAATAACAGATCTCGGCCCATATACCCCATGGCCTCCGCCCACGTTTAACCTGTTTAACCAGGTGTAACTGACCAGAAAATCTCCACCAATAAGCTGCAGATTAGAAAGCCTGCTGTACTGCGGTCTAACGGACACTTGAGGCTTTTTGTCACCTTGGCCCAATCACGCTGAAGCAGCCAATGCACCCAGGCCACTTGACGCCCGCCCGTGAATAACTCCTCTGAAACTATCGCACTCTCTCGGTCTGGCATTACTCTAGTAGCAGAATCCTGAAACTCAGCAGGGAAATGTCTGAGCACAACCTTCTTTAGCTGCGTCCTGAGAGTTTTCTTTTCTCTAACTTGCTCTTATTACTGTTCTTTGCACATATATCCCCCTCAGGCAATAAATAGTACCTTGGTTATTGCTGTTCTGAACAGTACTTTAAGATTAACCCAAGATCGGTACATTTTGATTCTTATTTAGCACTGGGTATCATTGATTGGACTTGAATGGTTAGCGCATCACCCTTCACCATGACAGGTAAGGGACTGAAAGCGGTCGCTGGGCTTCGATGTCGAGCACTGGCACTGATTGGGAGTTTACCCTGCACACTGCAAACAGCACCCTATTTTCCAACACGGCAGCCAAGCCCTCTGCTTCTGAGTGGGTGTACCATTTATGTGCAATCAATTATGTTGGCCAGTGCTGGAGTGGAAGATAGAGTTTCTGTTCCTGAGCATAAATTCAAGTATTTGTGTTGTGCATGTACTGGGAATGGGACCAGCGCTAGAATAGAGGAAGCCTCTTGCTTTATATCTTTAAAAATAATTTGGTGATCTTTTAAGACATATCGTTAAGTAATATTTTCTGCCCATATGTTTTATAGGAAATATGTTTTGTTGTTCTTTTAGATAATCGTCGAATCATGGAATCATACAGCACAGAAGGAGGCCATTCGGCCCATCGAGCCTGTGCCGGCTCTTTGAACGAGCTCTCCAATTAGTCCCACTCCCCCCTGCTCTTTCCCCAGAGCCCTGCAAATTTATCCCCCAACAAGTATTTATCCAATTCCCTTTTTGAAAGTTACTGTTGAATCTGCTTCCACTGCCCTTTCATACAGCGCATTCCAGATCACAACAACTCGCTGCGTAAAAATAAATTCTCCGCCTCTCCCCTCTGGGTCTTTTGCCAATTACCTTTGTGTCCTCTGGTTACCGACCTTCCTGCCACTGGAAACAGTTTCCCCCGATCCACTCGATCAAAATGTTTTGTTTCTTCATAGAAGGAACTGGTTGCTTTGTAACAAGAAGAAAAATATGAGAAGTGAAAAATCTGGACGGTGTTACATCGAGTGTCCGGCACAGAAACAGGCCATTCGGCCCAACCTGTCCGTGCCGGGGTTTCTGCTCCACACCAGCCTCCTCCCACCCCTCTTCATCTCACCCCATCAGCACATCCTTCTATTCCTTTCTCCCTCATGTGTTTATCGCACTTCCCCTTGCGAGATGTGGCAGGTTGGTGAGCTTGTGCGGACGGTTCCTTGCGCGGTGAGTTCTGCCCGTCACCCCACACATGATGGGTTCCTGGCTGTGTCACCAGGTGGTGGTGTTGAGGGAGGTTACCTGTGATTCCGACTGGGAAAATGGCACTGTCACATACTGCGGAGTGAGACGCTAAAGAGAAGGCTTCAGTTAGCCCACTGAAAAGGGGAAATTAAGGCAGAAAGTAAAAAAACAGCATAACAATACTTGTATTTATATAGCGCCTTTAACATAGTAAAACGTCCCAAGGCGCTTCACAGGAGCGATTATCAGACAAAGCTTGACACCGAGCCACATAAGGAGATATTAGGACAGGTGAACAAAAGCTTGGTCAAAGAGGTAGGTTTTAAGGAGCGTCTTAAAGGAGGAGAGGGAGAGGCGGAGAGGTTTAGGGAGGGAATTCCAGAGCTCAGGGCCCAAGCAGCTGAAGGCACGGCCACCAATGGTGGAGCGATTAAAATCGGGGATGTACAAGAGGCCAGAATTGGAGGAGCGCGGAGATCTCGGGGAGTTGTAGGGCTGGAGAAGGTTACAGAGATAGGGAGGGGCGAGCCCACGGAGGGATTTGAAAACAAGGATGAGAATTTTTAAATCGAGGCAAACTATCTCAAAATAAGCTATTTAATCAACGCGGTTTTACATTTAGGCACAAGGAAGTTACAAAACCTACCAACGTAAATCTCCTTTATATTTGAAATTTGATATTATGACACAGTTAAGTGTAACTCTGAGGAGAAAGCACCCGTGGCCCTTTAATTTAAATAAGCTTTTCGAGTGAGTAAATATTACTCTCTGTCAAAATGGAAAAGAATTCAATCGAGTTCTGATTTTTGGAATTGCTTTAACAAATACAAATCATTTCCTAAAAGAAGCTCTCACCGTTTCTGCAGCGTGAACACAAGTTCTGTTTGTTTCATGTATGTCGAAGGGGAGAGAGAGGTGTGCAAGGCCTAGACACAAGGGACTGAGTTCCGGCAGGAGCTGTAAAGGTGACGTTTTCAAGACTTTGTTCCCTACACAGAGCGTTGGTCATTCATTGGCCATGGGGGGATTTGATTCACAGCGTTCCTAATTTTAGTGATGCAAACGTTCTCACAATATTTTGAGGTTGTGCAATTGGCCAGTCCGACCCTAATTATACTTCCAAATACGTGCAAATTGATCCTGCGCAGAATCTGTTGATTTAGCAGGAGCCACCTTTCCTTTAGCATTGCTTTATTTTATTCGTTCATGAAATGTGGGCGTCACTGGCAAGGCCAACATTTATTGCCCGTCCCTAATTGCCCTTGAGATGGTGGTGGTGAGTCGCCTTCTTGAACCGCTGCAGTCTGTTTGGTGAAGGTGCTCCCACAGTGCTGTTAGGGAGGGAGTTCCAGGATTTTGACCCAGCGACGATGAAGGAACGGCCGATATACTTCTAAGTCAGGATGGTGTGTGACTTGGAGGGGAACCTGGAGGGGGTGGTGTTCCCATGCGCCTGCTGCCCTTGTCCTTCTAGGTGGAAGAGGTCGCGGGCTTCACAGAAATCACAGAAACCCCACAGTGCAGATAGAGGCCATTTCGGCCCATCGAGCCTGCACCGACACATATCCCACCCGATCCCCGTAACCCCACGTATTTAATCCCCCTAACACTAAGGGTCAATTTATCATAGCCAATCATCCTAACCCGCACATCTTTGGACTGTGGGAGGAAACCGGAGCACCCGGAGGAAACCCACGCAAACACGGGGAGAATGTGCAAACTCCACACAGACAGTCACCCAAGGCCGGATTCGAACCCGGGTCCCTGGCGCTGTGAGGCAACAGTGCTAACCAGTTTGGGAGGTGCTGCCGAAGAAGCCTTGGCGAGTTGCTGCAGTGCATCTTGTAGATGGTACACACTGCAGCCACGGTGCGCCGGTGGTGGAGGGAGTGAATGTTTAAGGTGGTGGATGGGGTGCCAATCAAGCAGGCTGCTTTGTCATGGACGGTGTCGAGCTTCTTGAGTGTTGTTGGAGCTGCACTCATCCAGGCAAGTGGAGAGTATTCCATCACACTCCTGACTTGTGCCTTGTAGATGGTGGAAAGGCTTTGGGGAGTCAGGAGGTGAGACACTCGCCGCAAAATACCCAGCCTCTGACCTGCTCTTGTAGCCACAGTATTTATGTGGCTGGTGTTGTGTCTGTGTATAATAAGACACAGACTGCAGGAGAAACGGTACAACAGGTATTTACTCAATGTGGCTCACAGTGGAACTGACTGTACAGATTACTACTCAGTGCTATATACAGGTGTGGTCACTGCCGGTACTACAGTATACATGAGCTGTAAAAAGTAGTTCCCCCCTTAAAGGTATATACATTACAGCTGGTCCAGTTAAGTTTCTGCTCCCAGATTTTGGAGAAGGAAGAGGAGTTGATGAGAAGATAACAATGGTAGATGTAATGACTCCTCAGCATTATATATGTACTTATTATAAGAACATAAGAACATAAGAAATAGGAGCAGGAGTAGGCCAATCGGCCCCTCGAGCCTGCTCCGCCATTTAGTAAGATCATGGCTGATCTGATCCTAACTGCCAATCCACTATCACAGAACTATCTCCTGAATCTAACAGAATTAGACACACGAAATAGGAGCAGGATCAGGCTACACAGCCCCTGGGCCCGCTCCGCTACCCACAGGGCCATGACCGATCCGAACCTAGACTCATGTCCAATTTCCTGCCCGCTCCCCGTAACCCTTAATTCCCTTTACTTCTGGGAAACTGTCTATTTCTGTTTTAAATTTATGTAATGATGTAGCTTCTACAGCTTTTTGGGGCAGCATATTCCATGGACCTACCACCCTCTGAGTGAAGTAGTTCCTCCTCATCTCAGTTTTGAAAGAGCAGCCCCTTATTCTAAGACTATGCCCCCTAGTTCTAGTTTCACCCATCATCGGGAACATCCTCCCCGCATCCACCCGATCCAACCCCTTCACAATCTTATATGTTTCAATAAGATCGCCTCTCATTCTTCTGAACTCCAATGAGTAGAGTCCCAATCTACTCAACCTCTCCTCATATGTCCATCCCCTCATCCCCGGGATTAATCGAGTGAACCTTCTTTGTACTGACTCGAGAGCAAGTATGTCCTTTCTTAAGTATGGACACCAAAACTGTACGCAGTATTCCAGGTGCGGTCTCACCAATACCTTGTACAACTGAAGCAATACCTTCCTATTTTTATATTCTATCCCCCTAGCAATGAAAGCCAACATTCCATTGCCGCCTTAATCACTTGCTGCACCTGCATACTAACCTTTTGAGTTTCGTGCACCAGGACCCCCAGATCCCTTTGTACTTCAGTACTTTCCAGTTTCTTGCCATTAAGATAATAACTTGCTCTACGATTTTTCTTGCCAAAGTGCATAACCTTACACTTTCCAGTATTGTATTCCATCTGCCAAATCTCTGCCCACTTACTTAGCCTGTCTATGTCCCCTTGCAGGTTTTTTATGTCCTCCTCACTCACTACTTTCCCTCCCATCTTAGTATCATCTGCAAACTTTGATATGTTACACTCGGTCCCCTCCTCCAAATCGTTAATATAGATTGTAAAGAGTTGGGGACCCAGCACTGACCCCTGTGGAACACCACTAGTTACTGATTGCCAGTCTGAGAATGAACCATTTATCCCAACTCTCTGCCTTCTGTTAGATAGCCAATCCTCTATCCATGCCAGAATATTACCCCCAATCCCGTGATTTTTTATCTTAAGCAATAATCTTTTGTGTGGCACCTTGTCAAATGCCTTTTGGATGTCTAAATTCACTTCTTTCTCCAGGACCTAGATTTGCCAATATCAATGGGCAAATGACTGCCTGGATGGCCTGGTCTTTACAAGTTGGCTTCCTAAAGCATGTTTGTTGGTTAGTAAGTGACCTCGCATCGTACAGCCAGGCCCTGTTCTGTTCTCTGAAAGTTTGCTGCCTTGTTATTACAGTGCCCAGCTTCACCTCCATTGTCTTTGGTGCATGACCTTTTCTTGCTGATGTTTTTACATTGACAGACTTTTATTTACAATTCCTCTTCCTGCCCCACTCATTTGTTTCGCTTTTATTGCCTGAGCGTGAAGAGGAGCAGGCAGAATCAGAATTCCTTTGCGGGGGAGGTGGGGGTTGGGCGGGGGGGGGTGTTGGCGGGGCGGTCTTAGTGTTGCTCCAAGATTTTGGAGGAGGAAGAGGAGATGATGAGAAGACAAGACTGACAGATGCAGTGAGACCCCCGCGTTATATACGTGCCTGTTCTTTCTCCAGGATCGACATTTGCAGGGACAAGGCGTGTCATCTCCATGAAACCAACCTGCAGACAACATCTACCACAGGTCGGGTGTAGAACTATTACCAGGTGTAGGGTTCCTTGAAAGCACATGAGGAGAATTTTTTTTACGCAGCGAGTTGTGACCTGGAACGCGCTGCCTGAAAGGGCGGTGGAAGCAGATTCAGTAGTAACTTTCAAAATGGAATTGGATGTAAGTAGCAGAGTTTTGGAGGAGCTCAAGTTCACTGGAGGTGCAAGGTTGGAGGCCGGCCAGGAGTGTGTTGGAATCGTCGAATCCGGAGATAACAGAAGCATGGATGAGGGTTTCAGCAGTGGATGAGCTGAGGCAGGGGCAGAGACGGGCGCGGTTACGGAGGTGGAAGTGGGCAGAGACGGGCGAGGTTACGGAGGTGGAAGTGGGCAGAGACGGGCGAGGTTACGGAGGTGGAAGTGGGCGGAGACGGGCGAGGTTACGGAGGTGGAAGTGGGCAGAGACGGGCGAGGTTACGGAGGTGGAAGTGGGCAGAGACGGGCGAGGTTACGGAGGTGGAAGTGGGCAGAGACGGGCGAGGTTACGGAGGTGGAAGTGGGCGGAGACGGGCGAGGTTATGGAGGTGGAAGTGGGCAGAGACGGGCGAGGTTACGGAGGTGGAAGTAGGCGGAGACGGGCGCGGTTACGGAGGTGGAAGTGGGCGGAGACGGGCGCGGTTATGGAGGTGGAAGTGGGCGGAGACGGGCGAGGTTACGGAGGTGGAAGTGGGCGGAGACGGGCGAGGTTACGGAGGTGGAAGTGGGCAGAGACGGGCGAGGTTACGGAGGTGGAAGTGGGCGGAGACGGGCGAGGTTACGGAGGTGGAAGCGGGCGGAGACGGGCGAGGTTACGGAGGTGGAAGTGGGCAGAGACGGGCGAGGTTACGGAGGTGGAAGTGGGCAGAGACGGGCGAGGTTACGGAGGTGGAAGTGGGCGGAGATGGGCGCGGTTACGGAGGTGGAAGTGGGCAGAGACGGGCGAGGTTACGGAGGTGGAAGTGGGCAGAGACGGGCGAGGTTACGGAGGTGGAAGTGGGCGGAGGCGGGCGAGGTTACGGAGGTGGAAGTGGGCGGAGGCGGGCGAGGTTACGGAGGTGGAAGTGGGCGGAGACGGGCGAGGTTACGGAGGTGGAAGTGGGCGGAGACGGGCGAGGTTACGGAGGTGGAAGTGGGCGGAGACGGGCGAGGTTACGGAGGTGGAAGTGGGCAGAGACGGGCGAGGTTACGGAGGTGGAAGTGGGCAGAGACGGGCGAGGTTACGGAGGTGGAAGTGGGCAGAGACGGGCGAGGTTACGGAGGTGGAAGTGGGCAGAGACGGGCGCGGTTACGGAGGTGGAAGCGGGCGGAGACGGGCGAGGTTACGGAGGTGGAAGTGGGCAGAGACGGGCGCGGTTACGGAGGTGGAAGCGGGCGGAGACGGGCGAGGTTACGGAGGTGGAAGTGGGCGGAGACGGGCGAGGTTACGGAGGTGGAAGTGGGCGGAGACGGGCGCGGTTACGGAGGTGGAAGCGGGCGGAGACGGGCGAGGTTACGGAGGTGGAAGTGGGCGGAGACGGGCGCGGTTACGGAGGTGGAAGTGGGCGGTCCTGGTGATGGAGCAGTCTGAAGCTCAGCTCAGGGTCCAATAGGACGCCAAGGTTGCAAAGAGTCTGGTTCAGCCTCAGACAATGGCTGGGGAGAGGGATGCAGTCGGTGACTAGGAAACAAGGCAAAGTATGAGCCCCAACCTTTTCTGAATTAACTTTGTTGGAAAAAACACAATGTGAGTTGTTGTATTCAAAGGATCGCTTATTTAACATTTAGAGCAAATTATACAGATGGGAAATGAAACTTTGTATTTGGCAATGTGACCATTGCTTAATTTTGATTTATATTTTGTAATATATTCTAATGGTTTTGGAGCAGTATTCCTTTTATTGATGTGCAGATGAGAGAGAACTCAAAGCAATCAAAAAAACTCATAAAATCATAGAAATTTATAGCACAGAATGAGGTTATTCAGCTCTTCGTATCTGTGTCAACTCCTTGCTACAGCAATCCAGAATTATTCCTGCTTTATCACCAGAGCCCTTGTAATTTCCTCTGCTTTAAATATTGATGCGGTTTTACGCAGTGATCTCTCACTCACCCACTCCCTGTGGCAATGCATTCCCTGCTCCAACAACCCCCTGTGTAAAGAAATCTCTCCTCACTGTCAGTGAGTTTTAAACTGACAATCCCTCATCACCAACCCTCCAACCAGAGGGAATCGCCTTTTCCCTCCCACTCGATCAAAAACCTCAATCAAATCTCCTCGCAGCCTTCCCTTCTCAACAACAGCTTGCATTTATATAGCGCCTTTAACGTAGTAAAACGTCCCAAGGTGCTTCACAGGAGCGATTATCAAACAAAGCTTGACACCGAGCCACATGAGGGGATATTAGAAACACTCAGCAGGTCAGGCAGCATCTGTGGAGAGAGAAACAGAGTTAACGTTTCAGGTCGATGACCTTTTGTCACAAAACTGATCTGAAACGTTAACTCTGTTTCTCTCTCCACAGATGCTGCCTGACCTGCTGAGTGTTTCCAGCATTTTCTGTTTTTATTTCAGATTTCCAGCATCCGCAGTATTTTGCTTTTGTAAGGAGAGGTTAGGACAGGCGGCTTAAAGCCTGGTCAAAGAGGTCGGTCTTAAAGGAGGGAGAGAGGCGGAGAGGTTTAGGGAGGGAATTCCAGACCGTAGAATCTCGGCAGCTGAAGGCACGGCCACCAATGGTGGAGCGATTAAAATCAGTGATGCTCAAGAGGCCAGAATTGGAGGAGCGCAGAGATCTCGGAGGGTTGTAGGGGCTGGACGAGATTACAGAGATAGGGAGGGGGGCGAGGCCATGGAGGGATTTGGAAACAAGGATGAAAATTTTAAAATTCTCCTGTGCAGATAGTGCCAGTATCTCAAGTCTTTCCTTGTAAGTCTAGTTTCCCATCACTGGCACAGCCACTTCACGGCCACTATGTTATCATGGAGGAGTAAACTAAGAAATGAATATATATAAACAATGCGAATGCATATTTATACACTCAGGGATATACTTGTTTATACACTGTATGAATAGAACTGCGTTTATGTGCTCAACCATAAATGTATTTTGATGCTTTGGCAACATAAGATGTAACTTATCATGCCAATAAAGCGATTTGAATTGTGAATTGTGAATTGGGTCAGGAGCAGGGGGGCTGCACAGCTGTCGAGAGACCCGAGAGAACGGGTGTCCCTCAGGCCCGCCCCAATTTCACGGCAGCTCCTGATTAACATTTAGCTTGTCAGTTTCCCACTCACAGCCAGCCAGATGGAGAGGCCGACCGGCCGGAGGGCAGACAGACCTGCAGCGCCAGACCGCAGAGAAGAGGGAGGGAGGGATTGGGGGTCGAAAGATGGAGATCGTTGGAAGGGGGCCCGTGGATGGAAGGTTGGAGGGGGGGAGGGGGGGGGGCTGTGGATGGATGGTTGGAGGGGGGGCTGTGGATGGATGGTTGGGGGGGGGGCTGTGGATGGATGGTTGGAGGGGGGCTGTGGATGGATGGTTCGAGGGGGGTCTGTGGATGGATGGTTGGAGGGGGGTCTGTGGATGGATGGTTGGAGGGGGGCTGTGGATGGATGGTTGGAGGGGGGCTGTGGATGGATGGTTCGAGGGGGGTCTGTGGATGGATGGTTGGAGGGGGGGCTGTGGATGGATGGTTGGGGGGGGCTGTGGATGGATGGTTAGAGGGGGGCTGTGGATGGATGGTTGGAGGGGGGTCTGTGGATGGATGGTTGGAGGGGGGCTGTGGATGGATGGTTGGAGGGGGGCTGTGGATGGATGGTTGGAGGGGGGCTGTGGATGGATGGTTGGAGGGGGGGCTGTGGATGGATGGTTAGAGGGGGGCTGTGGATGGATGGTTGGAGGGGGGTCTGTGGATGGATGGTTGGAGGGGGCTGTGGATGGATGGTTGGAGGGGGGCTGTGGATGGATGGTTGGAGGGGGGGCTGTGGATGGATGGTTGGGGGGGGCTGTGGATGGATGGTTGGAGGGGGGGCTGTGGATGGATGGTTGGGGGGGGCTGTGGATGGATGGTTAGAGGGGGGGCTGTGGATGGATGGTTGGAGGGGGGTGTGGATGGATGGTTGGAGGGGGGGCTGTGGATGGATGGTTGGGGGGGCTGTGGATGGATGGTTGGAGGGGGGCTGTGGATGGATGGTTGGAGGGGGGCTGTGGATGGATGGTTGGAGGGGGGCTGTGGATGGATGGTTGGAGGGGGGGGCTGTGGATGGATGGTTGGAGGGGGGGCTGTGGATGGATGGTTGGAGGGGGAGCTGTGGATGGATGGTTGGGGGGGCCCATGGATGGATGGTTGGAGGGGGGGCTGTGGATGGATGGTTGGGGGGGGCTGTGGATGGATGGTTGGAGGGGGCGCTGTGGATGGATGGTTGGAGGGGGCGCTGTGGATGGATGGTTGGAGGGGGGGCTGTGGATGGATGGTTGGAGGGGGGCTGTGGATGGATGGTTGGAGGGGGGCTGTGGATGGATGGTTGGGGGGGGCTGTGGATGGATGGTTGGGGGGGGCCATGGATGGATGGTTGGAGGGGGTCTGTGGATGAATGGTTGGAGGGGGGGCTGTGGATGGATGGTTGGAGGGGGGCTGTGGATGGATGGTTGGAGGGGGGGCTGTGGATGGATGGTTGGAGGGGGGCTGTGGATGGATGGTTGCGGGGGGGGCTGTGGATGGATGGTTGGAGGGGGGGCTGTGGATGGATGGTTGGAGGGGGGCTGTGGATGGATGGTTGGAGGGGGGCTGTGGATGGATGGTTGGAGGGGGGCTGTGGATGGATGGTTGGAGGGGGGGCTGTGGATGGATGTTTGGAGGGGGGCTGTGGATGGATGGTTGGAGGGGGGGCTGTGGATGGATGGTTGGGGGGGCCCATGGATGGATGGTTGGAGGGGGGCTGTGGATGGATGGTTGGAGGGGGGGCTGTGGATGGATGGTTGGGGGGGGCTGTGGATGGATGGTTGGAGGGGGGCTGTGGATGGATGGTTGGAGGGGGGCTGTGGATGGATGGTTGGAGGGGGGCTGTGGATGGATGGTTGGGGGGGGCTGTGGATGGATGGTTGAGGGGGGCCATGGATGGATGGTTGGAGGGGGTCTGTGGATGAATGGTTGGAGGGGGGGCTGTGGATGGATGGTTGGAGGGGGGCTGTGGATGGATGGTTGGCGGGGGGGCTGTGGATGAATGGTTGGAGGGGGGGCTGTGGATGGATGGTTGGGGGGGGCTGTGGATGGATGGTTGGCGGGGGGGCTGTGGATGGATGGTTGGAGGGGCCCATGGATGGATGGTTGGAGGGGGGGCTGTGGATGGATGGTTGGGGGGGGCTGTGGATGGATGGTTGGAGGGGGGGCTGTGGATGGATGGTTGGGGGGGCCCATGGATGGATGGTTGGAGGGGGGCTGTGGATGGAAGGTTGGAGGGGGGTGGCTGTGGATGGATGGTTGGCGGGGGGGCTGTGGATGGATGGTTGGGGGGGCGCTGTGGATGGATGGTTGGAGGGGGGGCTGTGGATGGATGGTTGGAGGGGGGCGCTGTGGATGGATAGTTGGAGGGGGGGCTGTGGATGGATGGTTGGGGGAGGCTGTGGATGGATGGTTGGGGGGGGTCTGTGGACGGATGGTTGGAGGGTGTCTGTGGATGGATGGTTGGAGGGGCCCATGGATGGATGGTTGGAGGGGGTGCTGTGGATGGATGGTTGGAGGGGGGCTGTGGATGGATGGTTGGGGGGGGCCCATGGATGGATGGTTGGAGGGGGGGCTGTGGATGGATGGTTGGAGGGGGGCTGTGGATGGATGGTTGGAGGGGGGGCTGTGGATGGATGGTTGGCGGGGGGCTGTGGATGGATGGTTGGAGGGGGGCTGTGGATGGATGGTTGGAGGGGGGCTGTGGATGGATGGTTGGGGGGTGGCTGTGGATGGATGGTTGGAGGGGGGCTGTGGATGGATGGTTGGAGGGGGGGCTCTGGATGGATGGTTGGAGGGGGCGCTGTGGATGGATGGTTGGAGGGGGGGCTGTGGATGGATGGTTGGAGGGGGGGCTGTGGATGGATGGTTGGAGGGGGGGCTGTGGATGGCTGGTTGGAGGGGGGGCTGTGGATGGATGGTTGGGGGGGCTCTGGATGGATGGTTGGAGGGGGGCTGTGGATGGATGGTTGGAGGGGGGCTGTGGATGGATGGTTGGAGGTGGGCTGTGGATGGATGGTTGGGGGGGGCTGTGGATGGATGGTTGGAGGGGGGGCTGTGGATGGATGGTTGGAGGGGGGCTGTGGATGGATGGTTGGAGGGGGGCTGTGGATGGATGGTTGGAGGGGGGCTGTGGATGGATGGTTGGAGGGAGGATCAGAGGTCAGAGGACTCTTGTGGGGGAGGGGGTCTGAAGCCTCGGGATGGAGGGTGGAGGGAGATCGGAAGGGTCGGGGGTGGGTGGTGGTGGTGTGGATTGCGGGAGGTTGGCGAGGCAGGAACACTGGATCCAGCATGTAAATGGAAAGGCACTTACCTCCTGGATCCAGCAGTCCTGGCCTTCCTTTAGCTGATGGGTTTCCCAAGGCCCGGGAAACCTGCCCACCCAGAGTTAAATTAAAATGGAGCTTCAAACTGAGGCATGCAGCTTCATTAGAATATTTAAAGTGCCAGTGCTGGGAGCGGGTTGGTCCGCTGCCCCGAGTCCTGCCTCAGTTAAAACCGGAGGTGGGCGGGTTGGGGTCGGGTTGGAGTCGGGTTGGGGTCGGGTTGGGGTCGGGTTGGTGTCGGGTTGGGGTCGGGTTGGGGTCGGGTTGGGGTCGGGTTGGAGTCGGGTTGGGGTCGGGTTGGGGTCGGGTTGGAGTCGGGTTGGGGTCGGGTTGGGGTCGGGTTGGGGTCGGGTTCGAGTCGGGTTGGAGTCGGGTTGGGGTCGGGTTGGTGTCAGGTTGGGGTCGGGTTGGGGTCTGGTTGGAGTCGGGTTGGGGTCGGGTTGGGGTCGGGTTGGGGTCGGGTTGGGGTCGGTTTGGGGTCGGGTTGGGGTCGGGTTGGGGTCGGGTTGGGGTCGGGTTGGGGTCGGGTTGGGGTCGGGTTCGAGTCGGGTTGGTGTCGGGTTGGGGTCGAGTTGGGGTCGGGTTGGAGTCGGGTTGGGGTCGGGTTGGGGTCGGGTTGGGGTCGAGTTGGGGTCGGGTTGGGGTCGGGTTGGGGTCGGGTTGGGGTCGGGTTGGGGTCGGGTTCGAGTCGGGTTGGGGTCGGGTTGGTGTCGGGTTGGGGTCGAGTTGGGGTCGGGTTGGAGTCGGGTTGGGGTCGGGTTGGGGTCAGGTTGGGGTCGAGTTGGGGTCAGGTTGGAGTCGGGTTGTGGTCGGGTCGGGGTCGGGTCGGGGTCGGGTTGGGGTCGGGTTGGGGTCGGATTGGAGTCGGGTTGGGGTCGGGTTGGTGTCGGGTTGGGGTCGAGTTGGGGTCGGGTTGGAGTCGGGTTGGGGTCGGGTTGGGGTCGGGTTGGGGTCGAGTTGGGGTCGGGTTGGGGTCGGGTTGCGGTCGGGTTGGGGTCGGGTTGGGGTCGGGTTCGAGTCGGGTTGGGGTCGGGTTGGTGTCGGGTTGGGGTCGAGTTAGGGTCGGGTTGGAGTCGGGTTGGGGTCGGGTTGGGGTCGGGTTGGGGTCGAGTTGGGGTCAGGTTGGAGTCGGGTTGGGGTCGGGTTGGGGTCGGGTTGGAGTCGGGTTGGGGTCGGGTTGGGGTCGAGTTGGGGTCGGGTTGGAGTCGGGTTGGGGTCGGGTTCGGGTCGGGTTGGGGTCGGGTTCGAGTCGGGTTGGGGTCGGGTTGGGGTCGGGTTGGAGTCGGGTTGGGGTCGGGTTGGGGTCGGGATTCAGATTTTTAACACTTTAACCTCCTACCCGATCCCAACCACCCATTTGTTGAGGTTAACTTGTGTGTTCAACCTTCCTTTCAGGATTGATTGTACAGTCTGGGGCTCTTTTCTCGAGAAAAGAGAAGGCCGAGGGGTGACCTGATAGAGGTCATTAAAATTATGAACGGGTTCGATAGGATAGACGTAGAGAAGATGTTTCCACTTGTGGGGGAGACCAGAACTAGGGGCCATCAATATAAGAGAGTCACTAATAAATCCAATAGGGAATTCAGGAGAAACTTCTTTACCCAGAGTGTGGTTTAGAGCAGAGAAGGTTGAGAGGAGATTTGAGGTGTTCAAAATCATGAGGAGTCCAGTCAGAGTAGAGAGAGAGAAACTGTTCCCATTGGCGGAAGGGTCGAGAACCGGAGGGCACAGATTTAAGGTGATTGGCAGAAGAACCAAAGGCGACATGAGGAAAAACTTTTTTACGCAGCGAGTGGTTAGGATCTGGAATGCACTGCCTGAAAGGGTGGTGGAGGCAGATTCAATCACGGCTTTCAAAAGGGAATTGGAGAAGTACCTGAAGGAAAACAATTTGCTGGGCTACGGGGAAAGGGTGGGGAGCGGGACTAGCTGAAGTGCTCTTGCAGAGAGCTGGCACGGGCTCGACAGGCCGAATGGCCTCCTCCTGTGCTGTAACCATTCTATGATTCGATGAATGTGGAACTCGCTACCACAGGGAGTGGTTGAGGCGAAGAGCACAGACGAATTTAAGGTGAAGCTGGATAAACACACGAGGGAGAAAGGAATAGAAGGATATGGTGATGGAGTGAGATGAAGAGGGGTGGGAGGAGGCTGGTGTGGAGCATAAACACCGGCACGGACCAGTTGGGCCGAATGGCCTGTTTCTGTGCTGTACATTCGATGTAATTCAGTTGAAACATTTATTTTATTATCAACAGAGGAGCTGGAATTTCTTATTTTATGACAGATTTCAGTATTTCTCTACTATGGATGCCCGTCTAATAGGCATATAATGATCATAACCTTTTCTTGAAGATTAAAATAATGCTGCTTTCAAGTCTTCTGCCATCACACAATATCCAGAGAACTTCACAGAATTTCCACCAAATTTCCCCTCCCTGATGGATCAGCACATTGGCATGGATTCCATCCAAGGTTGTGTTTCGTGAATCTGCTTTGTCAAAATATCATCAGTGACAACTCATTTTATCATCTTCCTTAATGCGTTGCTTGAAACTTGGTGGCATTCCCTGTCCTACTGACAAATCAGCACAATTGTGCTTAAAAAATTATGCTTGTTGTCCTTAGAGCAGACAAGGTTAAAAGGAGATTTAATAGAGGTGTTCAAAATTATGAAACGTTTTAATAGAGTAAATAAGGAGAAACTGTTTCCTTTGGCAGGAGGGTCGGTGACCAGAGGACACAGATTGAAGATAATCGGCAAAAGAACCAGAGGGGGAGAGGAGGAGAAATGTTTCTTCGCAGCGAGTTGTTGTGATCTGGAACGCGCTGCCTGAAAGGGCGGTGGGAGCAGATTCAATAGTAACTTTCAAAAGGGAATTGGATAAACACTTGAAGGGGAGAAATGTGCAGGGCTGTGGGGAAAGAGCAGGGGGGAGTGGGACTAATTGGAGAGCTCGTTCAAAGAGCCGGCACAGGCACGATGGGCCGAACGGCCTCCTTCTGTTGCTGTGAGATTGTATGATTCTAAATTAGCTACATATGCCATGCTTCACTAAAAATACTTGTTTGGAGATAGCTGGCGGGGAGGTTCTGTGCCCGCAGGCCATACAGCCAGCGTCTAAAGTCTCAGACATTTTTCATTTCTGAAGAGTATTGTTGATCGAGCGCGGCATAATGTAAGTCTCACACAATTCCGTGCTCTGAGCTTGGTGATTTAATATCCGCATAAACACAAAACATTAGACAGACAGTAATAACACCGGCTCCCAGAGCCAATAGACTGTGTGCATCAACAGGGTGGATTACAAATAACATTTCCCTCATAGTCATTTTGACAATTTAGTAAAGACATTTAATGAGCAATTGACTACGCTACTGAAAATTGAGCAACACAACCTTCGAGCTTGATAACAACAACAGTTCCCTCATCTCCTGAGGCAACAGTGTATTCAAGACACCAGCAATAATGGGCCACTCCTTCTTAAGACCAACTCCTTATCGTATTCCGAAGAGCATAGGTCTTATATGGGGCTGAACACTGTGGTGCGGAGTCCCCAGCCTGCGTTCTCTTTGAACACAGCTCCCCTGCTGGGGGCATGTGACCGGTGAATCTATCCTCGTGTTGGGGTCAATGTTGTGAGGATCTCGTGTGGCTGGTGGAGCGAGCACAGGTTGGATGAATTCGGGCTCGCTGCCTCCGATTTTACTACCGTGGAAATCATTACCAGGAGAAGCATAGCTGCAATTATCTGGCAGGAGTTGGCTGCAAGCAAGAGGCATGAGCTCTTGTACAGTTTACCCCACTGTCTCATTGGGGTAGACAAGAGGGAGCTGGCCTCGGTTTCTGGTTGTGCTGTGCATGATGTGAGTGGGAAAGAAAGTGGAACAATTCTTTTACACGCCAGCATGGACATCCCTCACGTTAACAAGCAGCAAAAGCCGTGTCCTCCTCTGCAAAATGCACAGCAACGAAATAAAGGCTTGTTGCTAATCTCCAAAAATCCTTTAAGACAGACTTGCATTTCTATAGCACCTTTCATGACTTCAGGACGTCCCAAAGTGCTTTACAGCCAATGAAGTACTTATTGAAGTGTAGTCAGTTATAATGTAGGAAACGCAGCAGCCAATTTGCAAACAGCAATGTAACAATGACCAGATAATCTGTTCTAGTGATGTTGGTTGAGGAATAAATATTGGTCAGGACACTGGGGAGAACTCCCCTGCTCTTCTTCGAAATAGTGCCGCTGGATCTTTTACATCAACACGAGAGGGGAGCCGGGGCCTCGGTTTAAAGTCTCACCTGAAAGACAGCATCTCCAACAGTGCAGCGCTCCCTCAGTGCTGCCCCTCTGACAGTGCGGCACTCCCTCAGTACTGTCCTTCCAACAGTGTGGCGCTCCCTCAGTACTGCCCCTCCGACAGTGCGGTGCTCCCTTAGTACTGCCCCTCCGACAGTGTGGCGCTCCCTCAGTACTGCCCCTCCGACAGTGCGGCGCTCCCTCAGTACTGCCCCTCCGACAGTGCGGCGCTCCCTCAGTGCTGCCCCTCTGACAGTGCGGCGCCCCCTCAGTGCTGCCCCTCCGACAGTGCGGCACTCCCTCAGTACTGCCCCTCCGACAGTGCGGCACTCCCTCAGTACTGTCCCTCCAACAGTACGGCACTCCCTCAGTACTGCCCCTCCGACAGTGCGGCGCTCCCTCAGTACTGCCCCTCCAACAGTGCGGCGCTCCCTCAGTACTGTCCCTCCGACAGTACGGTGCTCCCTCAGTACTGCCCCTCCGACAGTGCGGCGCTCCCTCAGTACTGCCCCTCCGACAGTGCGGCACTCCCTCAGTACTGCCCCTCCGACAGTGCGGCGCTCCCTCAGTACTGCCCCTCTGACAGTGCGGCGCTCCCTCAGTACTGCCCCTCCGACAGTGCGGCGCTCCCTCAGTACTGCCCCTCCGACAGTGCGGCGCTCCCTCAGTACTGCCCCTCTGACAGTGCGGCGCTCCCTCAGTACTGCCCCTCCGACAGTGCGGCGCTCCCTCAGTACTGCCCCTCCGACAGTGCGGCACTCCCTCAGTACTGCCCCTCCGACAGTGCGGTGCTCCCTCAGTACTGCCCCTCCGACAGTGCGGCGCTCCCTCAGTATTGCACTGGAGTGTCAGCCCAGATTTTTGTGCTCAAGTCTCTGGAGTGGGACTTGAACCCACAACCTTTTGACTCAGAGGCGAGAGTGCTGCCCACTGAGCCACGCCTGACGCCTTTAAAATAATTGTTTGTGTGAAGACGCGGCCTCCGGTTTCCTGGTTGGGGACTAATGTGCAGTGTGGAGGAATCTCCAGAACATGGATCACTTAGATTACACCAATGGATGTGAGGGGTGGGGGCAGGGGCGGGGAGTGGTAATTATTGCAATACCGTCATCGAGAGGCATTGATTCATGATTCCAGCTTTCGAGTTGTCATTCTAAATCTAAGATAAAGTATAGCTCTGTGCCTGAATGTCTCATCACACAATCTATCAAACAACAGTTATCGGGCATCATTATTATTGCAAAATACAATACATTTGGGATCAAACAAAGCAATGTTAATTCTACACAAGCAAAGTGGGGAAATGCCAGGTGTTAAAGTTAATTGCATGCAGAATTGCAGCTGCCAGAAGTGGTTTGTGATGTAGTCAGTGTGGTGATGAATCAGAGTACTCCATGTTGCTCCACACTGTCTTCTGAGACAAAAATAATTGCCGTTTTTAATCCCTTAAACACAAGTTAGATAAATTTGTTGCCTCAATGTTAGTGTGGTGCAATGAACTGGAACTTAGCATAACTGCTTATTTCATCGGAGTGCTGAATCGTTTAATGAATGCGTTTTGCGACGATGTTGTCAAGGATTTGTTTTTCTGTTTGGACAGCCAGATGTCCGACAGGAAACTCAGCACCCTGCTCATAGCCTCCGAGTCAAACTGTAGAGGCATGCCCATATCCGGGCCTTTGTTACCTCCAGACTTGACCATTCCAACGTTCTCCTGGCTGGCCACCCACATTCCACTCTTCGTAAACTTCAGCTCCTTCAAAGCTCGGCTGCCCCGTGTCCTAACTCGCACCCAGTCCCGTTCACACATCACCCCCTGTGCTCACTGCCCCTTGTCCTAACTCACACCCAGTCCCGTTCACCAATCGCCCCCTGTGCTCACTGCCCCGTGTCCTAACTCACACCCAGTCCCGTTTATCCATCACCCCCTGTGCTCACTGCCCCGTGTCCTAACTCACACCCAGTCCTGTTCACCCATCGCCCCCTGTGCTCACTGCCCCGTGTCCTAACTCACACCCAGTCCCGTTCACCCATCACCCCCTGTGCTCATTGCCCCATGTCCTAACTCATACCCAGTCCCGTTCACCCATCGCCCCCCGTGCTCACTGCCCCGTGTCCTAACTCACACCCAGTCCCGTTCACCCATCACCCCCTGTGCTCACTGCCCCGTGTCCTAACTCACACCCAGTCCCGTTCACCCATCAACCCTGTGCTCACTGCCCCGTGTCCTAACTCACACCCAGTCCCGTTCACCCATCACCCCCTGTGCTCACTGCCCCGTGTCCTAACTCACACCCAGTCCCGTTCACCCATCACCCCCTGTGCTCACTGCCCCGTGTCCTAACTCACACCCAGTCCCGTTCACCCATCGCCCCCTGTGCTCACTGCCCCGTGTCCTAACTCAAACCCAGTCCCGTTCACCCATCACCCCCTGTGCTCACTGCCCCATGTCCTAACTCACACCCAGTCCCGTTCACCCATCACCCCCTGTGCTCACTGCCCCGTGTCCTAACTCACACCCAGTCCCGTTCACCCATCACCCCCTGTGCTCACTGCCCGTGTCCTAACTCACACCCAGTCCCGTTCACCCATCACCCCCTGTGCTCACTGCCCCGTGTCCTAAATCGCACCCAGTCCCGTTCACCCATCACCCCCTGTGCTCACTGCCCCGTGTCCTAACTCGCACCCAGTCCCGTTCACCCATCACCCCCTGTGCTCACTGCCCCGTGTCCTAACTCACACCCAGTCCCGTTCACCCATCGCCCCCTGTGCTCACTGCCCCATGTCCTAACTCACACCCAGTCCCGTTCACCCATCACCCCCTGTGCTCACTGCCCCGTGTCCTAACTCACACCCAGTCCCGTTCACCCATCACCCACTGTGCTCACTGCCCCGTGTCCTAACTCACACCCAGTCCCGTTCACCCATCACCCCCTGTGCTCACTGCCCGTGTCCTAACTCACACCCAGTCCCGTTCACCCATCACCCCCTGTGCTCACTGCCCCGTGTTCTAACTCCCACTAAGCCCCGTTCACCCATCACCCCTTGTGCTCACTGCCCCATGTCCTAATTCACACCCAGTCCCGTTCACCCATCACCCCCTGTGCTCACTGCCCCGTGTCCTGACTCGCACCAAGTCCCGTTCACCCATCACCCCCTGTGCTCACTGCCCCGTGTCCTAACTTGCACCCAGTCCCGTTCACCCATCGCCCCCTGTGCTCACTGCCCCGTGTCCTAACTCACACCCAGTCCCGTTCACCCATCACCCCCTGTGCTCAGTGCCCCGTGCCCTAACTAACACCCAGTCCCATTCACCCATCACCCCCTGTGCTCACTGCCCTGTGTCCTAACTCACACCAAGTCCCGTTCACCCATCACCCCCCGTGCTCACTGCCCCGTGTCCTAACTCACACCCAGCCCCGTTCACCCATCACCCCTGTGCTCACTGCCCCGTGTCCTGACTCGCACGAAGTCCCGTTCACCCATCACCCCTTGCGCTCACTGCCCCATGTCCTAATTCACACCCAGTCCCGTTCACCCATCACCCCCTGTGCTCACTGCCCCGTGTCCTGACTCGCACCAAGTCCCGTTCACCCATCACCCCCTTTGCTCACTGCCCCGTGTCCTAACTCGCACTATTTTCAATTCAATTCAATTCAAATCGCTTTATTGGCATGACAAGTTACATCTTATGTTGCCAAAGCATCGAAAAACATTCATGTTTGTTCAGAAAAATACAGATCTATCCATACAGTGTATAAACAGATATATCCCTGAGTGTATAAATATACTTTCATATAATTTATATATACTCTTTTCTTATATTTAGTGGTTGTCCCTCTGTTTATGGCAAGCTGTAACATAGTGTGCCGCTAGTGTTATACAATTTCTCTCTTCCCCTAGTAGGTATGGGAGTTTTTGGTCGTCATTCAAATTTCTGAAATCCGGGCATATTTTTGTGAATTTTGGGTAGAAATTCTCCCTTATGCCCTGATATTTTCTACAAGCTGTGAGGAAGTGCATCTCTGTCTCCACCACTCCCTGACTGCAGTGAGAGCATATCCTGTCCTCTTTTGGTAGCCGGGTCTGTCTGTGTCTACCTTTTTCGATTGCCAGGTTATGTTCACTAAGTCTGTACATTGTCAAAGTTTTTCTCAGTTTGCTATCCTTTACCATGGTCAGGTAATCAGCCATGTTGTATTGTCTGTTTAGGGCCAAGTAGCAATTGAGTTTGCTTTGGGTTTTTGTTGTTTCTGCCCAATATGACAGATATTTTTCCTTTTGCTTAGCGACGATTGTGTTGGGTCGAATTCTTTGTGTTACGCTGTCACTGTCCTGGGGCTGGTTATTGTTAGTAGTGTTAGTAGTTACTTCACTGAGTCCCAGGACTAGTTGACTGAGGGTATTCTTCTTTATGGTCCTCTCTTGGCATTTCAGGGCTTTGTAATGATAGCATTGGGGGTTGCTCATTTCTAGGTGTTTCCAAAATTTGGTGGCTCTTTTTTGGATAGTGATTATTAATGGATATTGGCCTAGTTCTGCCCTGCATGCATTGTTTACAGTTTTCCTTTGAGTCCGGAGGATACTTTTACAGAATTCTGCATGTAGGATCTCAATTGGGTGTTTGTCCCATTTTGCAAATTCTTGTTGTGTTAGCGGTGCAATTGGTTCAATTACTGATTTGAAAATTTTGAGCCAAATGCTAATTGGGATTTCTATTTGGATTGATTTTTCAATGGCATAGAAAGCCCTTCTTGCTTTCTCTTTCAGTTCATTCACAGCCAGTTTGAAATTTCCCGTAGAACTGATTTTTAAGCCCAAGTATGTGTAGTTAGTGGTTTGTTCAATTTTGGTTGTTCCTAGTATGAAATTTATTTTGGGCCCCTGATGTCTGGATCTTTGCTGGAACACAAGGACTTTGGTTTTTTGGGGATTTATTCTCAGGGCCCAAGTCTGGCAGTACGACTCCAGCAGATCCAGGTTCTGCTGTAGACCCTCCTTAGTTGGTGACAGCAGAACCAGGTCGTCTGCATAGAGGAGGAATTTAACCTTGGATTCATATAGGGTGAGGCCGGGTGCTGTAGATTGTTCAAGTAGTTTTGCCAATTCATTTATGTAAATATTAAAGAGTGTCGGTGAGATTGGCGAGCCCTGCGTCACCCCCCGCCCCTGTGGGAAGTATTTTGTTTGTTTGTCTCCAATTTTAACTGCACATTTGTTGTTTGTATACATTGATTTAATTACATCATATGTTTTTCCCCCTACCCCGCTCTCGATAAGTTTCAGGAATAAACCGTCATGCCAGATGGAGTCGAAAGCCTTCTGGAAATCTATAAAGCATGCGTAGATTTTGCTTTTGTTTTGATGAACGTGTTTGTCAATTAGGGTCTGTAGGGTAAAGATATGATCTGATGTTCTATAGTTTGGCAGGAATCCAATTTGGCTTTTACTCAAGACATTGTGCTCCTCAAGGAAGTTTATAAGTCTTCTGTTTATGATGCTACAGAATACCTTCCCCAGGTTACTGTTTACACAGATGCCTTGATAGTTATTTGGGTCGACTTTGTCCCCACTTTTGTATATGGGCGTTATGAGTCCTTTGTTCCAGATATCAGGGAAGTAACCGACACTCAGAACCAAGTTGAAGAGTTTTAGGATAGCCAGTTTCATTTTATCGTCTGTGTGTTTAATCATCTCGCTTAGTATGCCGTCTGCCCCGCAAGCTTTTCCTGGTCGCAGGTCCTTGAGTTTTTCATAAAGTTCTTTTTCTGTTATTATGGAGTCTAGCGGGCTTTGATTATCTTTTATGGCCATTTCGAGCTTTTCCAGTTTTTTCCATATTTGGTGTTGCTCTGGCCTTAGTGTGTTTTTCATGTATAATTTTTCGAAGTGGTTTTCCCATGTGTCTCCATTTTGAATGGCCAATTCGTCGTGTTGTTTTTTGTGTAATGTATTCCAGTTGTCCCAGAAACAATTGGAATCAATGGATTCCTCAATGGAGCTGAGTGTATTCTTAATATATTGCTCTTTTTTGGTTCTGAGTGTGTTTCTGTATTGTGTTAGTGTCTGACAATAAGTAAGGCATAATTCCTCGTTATCTGGATGTCTGTCTTTTTGGTTTGATATTTTTCGAAGTTTTTCTAAGTTTCTAAGCCCCGTTCACCCATCACCCCTTGTGCTCACTGCCCCATGTCCTAACTCACACCCAGTCCCATTCACCCATCACCCCCTTTGCTCACTGCCCCGTGTCCTGACTCGCACCATGTCCCGTTCACCCATCACCCCCTGTGCTCACTGCCGCGTGTCCTGACTCGCACCAAGTCCCGTTCACCCATCACCCCCTGTGCTCATTGCCCCGTGTCCTAACTCACACCCAGTCCCGTTCACCCATCACCCCCTGTGCTCACTGCCCCGTGTCCTAACTCACACCCAGTCCCGTTCACCCATCACCCCGTGTGCTCACTGTCCCGTGTCCTAACTCACACCCAGTCCCGTTCACCCACGCCCCCTGTGCTCACTGCCCCGTGTCCTAACTCACACCCAGTCCCATTCACCCATCACCACCTGTGCTCACTGCCCCGTGTCCTAAATCACACCCAGTCCCATTCAACCATCACCCCCTGTGCTCACTGCCCCATGTCCTAACTCACACACAGTCCCGTTCACCCATCACCCCCTGTGCTCACTGTCCCGTGTCCTAACTCACACCCAGTCCCGTTCACCCCTCGCCCCCTTTGATCACTGCCCCGTGTCCTAACTCACACCCAGGCCCGTTCACCCATCAGCCCCTGTGCTCACTGCCCCGTGTCCTAACTCACACCCAGGCCCGTTCACCCATCACCCCCTGTGCTCACTGCCCCGTGTCCTAACTCACACCCAGTCCCGTTCACCCATCACCCCCTGTGCTCACTGACCCGTGCCCTAACTCACACCCAGTCCCGTTCACCCATCACCCCCTGTGCTCACTGGCCCGTGTCCTAACTCACACCCAGTCCCGTTCACCCATCGCCCCCTGTGCTCACTGCCCCGTGTCCTAACTCACACCCAGTCCCGTTCACCCATCACCCCCTGTGCTCACTGCCCCATGTCCTAACTCATACCAAGTCCCATTCACCCATCACCCCCTGTGCTCACTGCCCCGTGTCCTAAGTCACACCGAGCCCCGTTCACCCATCACCCCCTGTGCTCACTGCCCCGTGTCCTGACTCGCACCAAGTCCAGTTCACCAATCAGCCCCTGTGCTCACTGACCCGTGTCCTAACTCACACCCAGTCCCGTTCACCCATCACCCCCTGTGCTCACTGCCCCGTGTCCTAACTCGCACCCAGTCCCGTTCACCCATCACCTCGTGCTCACTGCCCCGTGTCCTAACTCACACCCAGTCCCGCTCACCCATCACCCCCTGTGCTCACTGCCCGGTGTCCTAACTCACACCCAGTCCCGTTCACCCATCACCCCCTGTGCTCACTGCCCCGTGTCCTAACTCACACCCAGTCCCGTTCACCCATCACCCCCTGTGCTCACTGCCCCGTGTCCTAACTCACACCGAGTCCCGTTCACCCATCACCCCCTGTGCTCACTGCCCCGTGTCCTAACTCGCACCCAGTCCCGTTCACGCATCACCCCCTGTGCTCACTGCCCCGTGTCCTAACTCACACCCAGTCCCGTTCACCCATCACCCCCTGTGCTCACTGCCCCGTGTCCTAACTCACAGCCAGTCCCGTTCACCCATCACCCCCTGTGCTCGCTGCCCCGTGTCCTAACTCACACCCAGTCCCGTTCACCCATCACCCCCTGTGCTCACTGCCCCGTGTCATAACTCACACCCAGTCCCGTTCACCCATCACCCCCTGTGCTCACTGCCCCGTATCCTAACTCACACCCAGTCCCGTTCACCCATCACCCCCTGTGCTCACTGCCCCGTGTCCTAACTCACACCCAGTCCCGTTCACCCATCACCCCTGTGCTCACTGCCCCGTGTCCTAACTCGCACCCAGTCCCGTTCACCCATCACCCCCTGTGCTCACTGCCCCGTGTCCTAACTCACACCCAGTCCCGTTCACCCATCACCCTCTGTGCTCACTGCCCCATGTCCTAACTCACACCCAGTCCCGTTCACCCATCACCCCCTGTGCTCACTGCACCGTGTCCTAACTCGCACCAAGTCCCGTTCACCCATCACCCCCTGTGCTCACTGCCCCGTGTCCTGACTCGCACCAAGTCCCGTTCACCCATCACCCCTGTGCTCACTGCCCCGTGTCCTTACTCACACCCAGTCCCGTTCACCCATCACCCCCTGTGCTCACTGCCCCGTGTCCTAACTCACACCCAGTCCCGTTCACCCATCACCCCCTGTGCTCACTGCCCCGTGTCCTAACTCACACCCAGTCCCGTTCACCCATCACCCCCTGTGCTCACTGCCCCGTGTCCTGACTCGCACGAAGGCCCGTTCACCCATCACCCCCTGTGCTCACTGCCCCATGTCCTAACTCGCACCCAGTCCCGTTCACCCATCACCCCCTGTGCTCACTGCCCCGTGTCCTGACTCGCACCAAGTCCCGTTCACCCATCACCCCCTGTGCTCACTGCCCCGTGTCCTAACTCGCACCCAGTCCCATTCACCCATCACCCCCTGTGCTCACTGCCCCGTCTCCTAACTCACACTAAGCTCCGTTCACCCATCAACCCTTGTGCTCACTTCCGCATGTCCTAACTCACACCCAGTCCCGTTCACCCATCACCCCCTGTGCTCAGTGCCCCATGTCCTGACTCGCACCAAGTCCCGTTCACCCATCACCCCTGTGCTCACTGCCCTGTGTCCTAACTCACACCCAGTCCCATTCACCCATCACCCACTGTGCTCACTGCCCCGTGTCCTAACCCACACCAAGTCCCGTTCACCCATCACCCCCTGTGCTCACTGCCCCGTGTCCTAACTCACACCCAGTCCCGTTCACCCATCACCCACTGTGCTCACTGCCCCGTGTCCTAACTCACACCAAGTCCCGTTCACCCATCACCCCTGTGCTCACTGACCTACACTGGCTCCCGGTCCGACAAGGCCTCGATTTTAATATACTCATCCTCGTGTTCAAATCCCTCCATGTCCTCGCTTCTCATATACTGGCCATGGGATCTTGTACGTCCACATGAGAGAGCAGGTGGGATCTTGGCTTAACGTCTCATCCGAAAGGCGGCACCTCCGACAGTGCAGCGCTCCCTCAGTACTGCCCCTCCAACATTGCAGAGTCCACTCAGTACTGCCCCTCCGACAGTGCAGCCCTCCCTCAGTACTGCCCCTCCGACAGTGCAGCGCTCCCTCAGTACTGCCCCTCCGACAGTGCAGCCCTCCCTCAGTACCGCCCCTCCGACAGTGCAGCATTCCCTCAGTACTGTCCCTCCGACATTGCAGCGCTCCTTCAGTACTGACCCTCTGATAGTGCAGTGCTCTCTCAGTACTGCCCTTCCAACAGTGCTGCGCTCCCTCAGTACTGCCCCTCTGAAAGTGCAGCGTTCCCTCAGTACTGCCCCTCCGACAGTGCTGCGCTCCCTCAGTACTGCCCCTCTGAAAGTGCAGCGTTCCCTCAGTACTGCCCCTCCGACAGTGCAGCCCTCCCTCAGTACTGCCCCTCCGACAGTGCGGCCCTCCCTCAGTACTTCTCATCCGTCAGTGCGGCGCTCTCTCAGTACAGCCCCTGCGACAGTGCAGCACTCCCTCAGTACTGTCCCTCCGACAGTGCGGTGCTGCCTCAGTACTGCCCCGCTAACTAAGCAGCGGTCCCTCAGTACTGCCCCTCTGACAGTGCAGCGCTCCCTCAGTACTGCCCCTCGACAGTGCAGCACTCCCTCTGTACCGCCCCTCCGACAGTGCGGTGCTCCCTCAGTACTGCAGCTCCGACAGTGCAGCGCTCCCTCAGTACTACCCCTCCTACAGTGCAGCGCTCCCTCAGGACTGTCCCTCCAACAGTGCAGCGCTCCCTCAGCACTGCCCCTCCGGCAGTGGGCGCTCCTTCAGAACAGCCCCTCCGACAGTGCTGCGCTCCCTCAGTACTGCCCCTCCGACAGTGCAGCGATCCCTCAGTATTGCCCCTCCGACAGTGCGGCGTTGCCTCAGTCCTGCCACTCCGACAGTGCGGCCCTCCCTCAGTACTGCCCCTCCGACAATGCGGCACTCCCTCAGTACTGCCCCTCCGACAGTGCGGCGCTTCCTCAGTACATCTCTTCTGAGAGTGAGGCGCCCCCTCAGTACTGCCCCGCCGACAGTACGGCCCTTCCTCAGTACTGCCACTTCGACAATGTGGTGCTCCCTTAGTACTGCCCCTCCGACAGTGCGGCACTCCCTCAGTACTGCCCCTCCGTCAATGGGGCGCTCCTTCAGTACTGACCCTCCGACAGTGCGGCGCTCCCTCAGTACTTCTCATCCGACAGTGCGGTGCTCTCCCAGTACTGCCCCTTCGACAGTGCAGCACTCCCTCAGCACTGCCCATCCAACAGTGCGGTGCTCCCTCGGTACTGCCCCTCCGACAGTGCAGCGCTCCCTCAGTACTGCACCTCCGACAGTGCAGCGCTTCCTCAGCACTGTCCCTCCGACAGTGCGGCGCGCCCTCAGCACTGCCCCTCCGACCGTGCGGCGCTCCCTCAGTACTTCTCATCCGACAGTGCGGCGCTCCCTCATTACTGCCCCTCCGACAGTGCAGCGTCCATCAGTACCGCCCCTCCGACAGTGCGGCGCTCCCTCAGTACTGCCCCTCCAGCAATGCGGCGCTCCCTCAATACTGCCCCTCCGACAGTGCGGCGCTCCCTCAGTACTGCGCCTCCAACAATGCGGCGCTCCCTCAGTACTGCCCCTACAACAATGCGGCGGTCCCTCAGTACTGACCCTCCGACAGTGCGGCGCTCCCTCAGTACTGCCCCTCCGACAGTGCGGCCCTCTCTCAGTACTGCCCCTCCAACAATGCGACGCTCCCTCAGTACTGCCCCTCCAACAATGCGGCGCTACCTCAGTACCGCCCCTCCGACTGTGCGGCGCTCCCTCAGTACTGCCCCTCCGACAGTGCAGCGCTCCCTCAGCACTGCCCCTCCGACTGTGCAGCGCTCCCTCGGTACTGCCCCTCCGACAGTGCGGTGCTCCCTCAGTAGTGCCCCTCCGACAGTGCAGCGCTCCCTCAGTACTGCCCCTCCGACAGTGCGGCTCTACCTCAGTACTGCCCCTCCGACAGTGCGGCGCTCCCTCAGTAGTGCCCCTCCGACAGTGCAGCGCTCCCTCAGTACTGCCACTCCGACAGTGCGACGCTACCTCAGTACTGCCCCTCCGACAGTGCGGCGCTCCCTCAGTACTGCCCATCCGACAATGCGGCGCTCCCTCAGCACTGCCCCTCCGACAATGCGATGCTCCCTCAGTACTGCCCCTCCGACAGTGCGGCACTCCTTCAGTACTGCCTCTCCGACAGTGCTGCGCTCCCTCAGTACTGCCCTTCCGACAGTGCGGCACTCCCTCAGTACTGCCCCTCCGACAGTGCGGCACTCTCTCAGTACTGCCCCTCCAACAATGCGACGCTCCCTCAGTACTGCCCCTCCAACAATGCGGCGCTACCTCAGTACTGCCCCTCCGACTGTGCGGCGCTCCCTCACTACTGCCCCTCCGACAGTGCAGTGCTCCCTCAGCACTGCCCCTCCGATTGTGCAGCGCTCCCTCGGTACTGCCCCTCCGACAGTGCGGTGCTCCCTCAGTACTGACCCTCCGACAGTTCGGCGCTCCCTCAGTACTGCCCCTCCGACAGTGCGGCACTCCCTCTGTACTGCCCCTCCTACAATGCGGCGCTCCCTCAGTACTGCCCCTCCAACAATGCGGCGCTACCTCAGTACCGCCCCTCCGACAGTGCGGCGCTCCCTCAGTACTGCCCCTCCGACAGTGCAGCGCTCCCTCAGTATTGCACCTCCGACAGTGTGGCGCTCCCTCAGTACTGCCCCTCCGACAGTGCGGTGCTCCCTCTCTACTGCCCCTCCTATCATGCGGCGCTCCCTCAGTACTGCCCCTCCAACAATGCGGTGCTACCTCAGTACCGCCCCTCCGACAGTGCGGCGCTCCCTCAGTACTGCCCCTCTGCCAGTGCAGCGCTCCGTCAGCACTGCCCCTCCGACTGTGCAGCGCTCCCTCAGTACTGCCCCTCCGACGGTGCGGTGCTCCCTCAGTACTGCCCCTCCTACAATGTGGCGCTCCCTCAGTAATGCCCCTCCAACAATGCGGCGCCACCTCAGTACTGCCCCTCCGACAGTGCGGCGCTCCCTCAGTACTGCCCCTCCGACAGTGCGGCGCTCCCTCAGTACTGCCCCTCCGACATTGCGGCGCTCCCTCAGTACTGCCCCTCCGACAGTGTGGCGCTCCCTCAGTACTGCCCCTCCGACAGTGCGGCGCTCCCTCAGTACTTACCCTCCGACAGTGCGGCGCTCCCTCAGTACTGCCCCTCCGACAGTGCGGCACTCCCTCAGTACCGCCCCTCTGACAGTGCGGCGCTCCCTCAGTACTGCCCCTCCGACAGTGCGGCGCTCCCTCCGTACTGCCCTTCCGACAGTGCGGCGCTCCCTCAGTACTGCCCCTCCGACAGTGCGGCGCTCCCTCAGTACTGCCCCTCCGACAGTGCGGCGCTCCCTCAGTACTGCCCCTCCGACAGAGCGGCGCTCCCTCAGTACTGCCCCTCCGACAGTGCGGCGCTCCCTCAGTACTGCCCCTCCGACAGTGCGGCGCTCCCTCAGTACTGCCCCTCCGTCAGTGCGGCGCTCCGTCAGTACTGCCCCTCCGACAGTGCGGCGCTCCCTCTGTACTGCACTGGAGTGGCAGCCTAGATTTTGTGCTCCAGTCTCTGGAGTGGAACTTGATTCCACAACCTTCTGGCTCAGACGTGAGTGTGGCACCCACTGTGCCAGGGGTGACAGTTAATGCAGGTACTGAACCCTGGATCCACCAGTGCCGGTTTGCATACCCGATCTTTAGATTACATTTTTAGCAGTTTCAGAATTTCCTTGTCCGTCAGGATCAATGCAGGGCAGTTTATGGTATGCCAGATACCTTTTTTAATGTAAATGTCCCTGTACATGCCAGTTACTCATCACCAACTGTTTAATCCTGGTGCTACCCTCGGAGATTTAAGTTTGACTTCAGTTGGTCTGATGAGACTAAAATCCCCCCACGCTTCCTCGTCAACTATCACAGGAATATAGGAGCAGGAGGAGGCCATTCTGCCCCTCGAGCCTGTTCCGCCATTCAATGAGATCGTGGCTGATCTGCGACCTATCTCCATATACCCGCCTTTGCCCCATATCCCTTACACCTTTGGTTAACAGAAATCTATCAATCTCAGATTTAAAATTAACAATTAATCCTGCATTAGAGACCCAGCCTGTTCATCTTTTCCTGATAGGTATACCCTCGCATTCCTGGTATCATCCTTGTAAATCTTCTCTGCACCCTCTCCAGTGCCTCTATATCCTTTTTATAATATGGTGACCAGAATTGTACACAGTACTCCAGGTGTGGTCTAACCAAGGTTCGATACAGGTTTAGCATAACTTCCCTACTTTTCAATTCTATCCCTCTAGAAATAAACCCTAGTGCTTGGTTTGCTTTTTTTTATGGCCTTGTTAACCTGTTTCGATACTTTTAGTGATTTGTGTATTTGTACTCCGAGGTCCCTTTGCTCCTCGACCCCATTTAGATTCTTATTTTCCAAGTAATATGTGACCTCCCTATTTTCTTACCAAAATGTAATACCTCACATTTATCTGTGTTGAACTTCATTTGCCAATTATATGCCCATTCTGCAAGTTTATTAATGTCCTCCTGTAACTTGTTGCAGTCCCCCCCAATTTGGTGTCACCCGCAAATTTAGAAATTGTGTTTTTGATTCCAAAGTCTAAATCGTTAATATAAATTGTGAACAGCAGTGGTCCCAGCACTGATCCTTGTGGAACACCACTACCCACCTTCTGCCACTGTGAATAGCTACCCTTTACTCCCACTCTCTGCTTTCTGTCCTGAAGCCAGCCAGCAATCCATTCTGCTACTTGTCCCCTGACTCCACATTCTCTGACCTTGTTCATCAGTCTATTATGGGGTGCCTTATCGAAGGCCTTTTGAAAATCTAGATAAATTACATCTACTGAATTACCCTTGTCTACTCTCTCTGTTACCTCTTCAAAAAATTCAATTAGGTTGGGCAAGCAAGACTTTTCCTTTTGAAACACATGCTGACTATTCATTATTATACTTTTGGTTTCTAGATGTTCTTCTATTTTCTCCTTTAGTAGGGATTCCATTATTTTTCTTACCACCGATGTTAAGCTGACTAGTCTATAGTTCCCTGGACATGTTCTATCTCCCTTCTTAAATATTGGTATTACGTTAGCTATCCGCCAGTCCTCTGGCGCTACACCTTTTTCTAATGAATTACTAAATATGCGTAGTAATGCCTCTGTTATCCCTTCCCTAGATTGTTTTAAAATACGCAGATGTAATCCATCCAGATCAGGGGTTTTATCCTCTTTGAGTTTCATTAGTTTATTTAATATATCTCCTCATTTTATTTTAAATGCACTTATCTCATTACTAATCTCATCATCCAATGTTATGTCCACCTGTTCTATCTCCCTGGTAAATACTGCAGCAAAGTAATTATTTAATATTTCTGCCATCTATCGCTGCCTATGGTATTACCCTATACATCCCTTAGTGGCCCTATTCACATCCCAACCTTCCTTTTTTTATTGATGTGCCTATAAAATATTTGACTATTCTGTTTTATGTTCCTTGATAATTTAATTTCATAGTTCCTTTTTGCCTTCCTAATTGTTTTTTTTACTTCTCTCCTAATCGCTTCGTATTCTCCCTTATCATGCTCTCCCCTGCTGCACATGTACTGTATGCCTCTTTCCTTACCCTCAATTGTTCCCTTATGGCTTTTTTCAGCCACGATGTCTCATTAGTGTTTAGCTTGCTTTTGTTTTCTAGTGGAATATATTTTTCCTGCACTCTGTTGAACACCATTTTAAATGTTTCCCATTGCTCTTCTACATCGTTGTTTGCCAATGTTGTTGCCCATTTTATTTTCCCAAGTTCTATTCTCAGCCCCTCAAAATCAGCTTTCCTCCAATCTATTAGCCTGGTCTTTGTTATACTTATGTCTTTCTCAATTATTATCTTAAAGTGTACTATATGATGGTTTCTATTGCCTCTATGTTCCCCTACCTTTACTTCTCTTATCTGCTCTGGTTCATTCCCCATTACTAGATCCAATATCGAATCCTCCCTTGTTGGGCTTTTTACATGTTGGGTTAGGAAGGAGTCCTGTACACATTGTCGGAACTTCATTCCTTTATCCCCTTTACTTACCTCTTCACTCCAATTAATATCGGGGTAGCTGAAATCCCCCATGATTGGCCCAGAAATTCAGGTCTCCACGGGTGAGTACGCACGGGGTACTCACCCGTAGGCCCAATGGAAGTGCCGGTTTCCTGCATGCACTGCGCATGCGCGGGAAACCGGCACTTCCGTTCCCCTTAACGAAGAGGTTCAGAGGTCGAACGCGTGCACAGGAGAGGCTGCGCGTGCGCATCGAACTTCGTTTTTTTTTGCAGGTTTTCCCGGGAGGGTAAGTCTCCAAAAGTTAGACATGTAAAAAGCAGTTGCAAGGCCTGCTTTTTACAAGGTAAGTGGTGAATGAATTAAAATTAAAAACATTTTTCTACAGGTTTATTATTTTTAAATACTTTAAAGCAAGGTACGTTTATTTTTAGCCCCGTTAGAAAATAAAATTATTTTTTTCAAAAATTTAAATTATTGTTTAAAATAGTTATTTCATGTAATTTATAGTTTATTTAAAAAATGTGATTTAAAAAAACAATTATTTGAAGATTTAGTGATGTTTTGGGGCTGTAGTATTTATAACTTTTGACAGGTCTTCCTGTCAATCTTGTGAATGGAGCATTCCCTCCCCATGGCCCACGTGATCCCAGGGGACACATCGATCTAACTGCGCCCCTGGGATACGCAAGCACTGCGTGCCGGCAGCTGGACCAGGCCCCGGATTGGAATTCCACGGGGGCCCACAGCTCAACGGCCGGCGCGCTAGGTAAGTGCAGGTCGGAGGCTTACACCCGCGGGAAGCTCCCGACCTGAATTTCTGGACCTTTATTCTATGTTTTTTACTCACTTCCCTAAGTTGTCTGCATATTTCTTCCTCCATGTCCCTTCTACTATCAGGTGGTCTGTAGACTAACCCTATTAGTGTGATTGATCCTTTATTATCTTTTATCCACAGGAATTCTATTTTTGTCTTGCTGATAGCTGCGTCACTTTTTTCTACTGCCGTTATGTTATCCCTAATAAGTACAGCTACTCCACCTCCCCTTTCTCCCCCTCTATCTTTCCTAAATATGTTATAACCTGCAATGTTTAATTCCAGTCCTGACTTTTCTGTAGCCATGTCTCAGTAATCCCTACAATGTTTGGTTCCTCGCAACGCATGATTGCCTCCAGCTCCCCTGTTTTATTATGGACACTGTGTGCATTGCTGTACAGACAGTTTAACTCATTTTTAATAGCAGTTCCTTTCACTTTATTTTGAACCATCTTTTTAAACTCCTGTTCTATAACTCTATTCATTCCCTGGCCATCAATGTCCTCCCTTACTTTATTCTTTCCTATGCTCTCCTTGCCTGTTTTTTTCTATATTCAGGCTGGTTTCATTTCTTGTAGATCCCTCACCCTGTCTTACTAGTTTAAAGGAACACAGAATATTTACTAATACAAATGCAAAATACTGCGGATGCTGGAAATCTGAAATAAAAACAGAAAATGCTGGAAATACTCAGCAGGCCAGGCAGCATCTGTGGAGAGAGAAACAGAGTTAACATTTCAGGTCGATGACCTTTCGTCAGGACTCCGACGAAGTCAGAGTTCTGACGATAGGTCATCGACTTGAAATGTTAACTCTGTTTCTCTCTCTACAGGTGCTGCCTGACCTGCTGAGTATTTTCTGTTTTTATTACAGAATATTTACTGTTCACAAATAATTCATTTTTTCTATTATTCACTGTTGCCTTTCATGGTATTTTAAAGGAAAAGATATAGAAAGAACGAATTTGCATTTCTATAGCGCCTTTCATGACCTCAGCACCTCCCAAAGCAATTTCCAGCCAATTAAATACTTCAGAGCTGTAGTCACTGTTGTAATGTAGGAAACACGGCAGCCAATTTGCACACAGCAAGCTCCCACAAACAGCAATGTGACAATGACCAGATCATCTGTTTTAGCGATGTTGGTTGAGGGACAAATATTGGCCCAGGACACCGGGAGAACTCACCTGCTCTTCAAAATAGTGCCATGGGATCTCAGAGAGCAGACGGGGCCTGGGTTTAACGTCTCATCCGAAAGACGGCACCTCCGGCAGTGCAGCGCTCCCTCAGTACTGCCCCTCCGGCAGTGCAGCACTCCCTCAGCACTGCCCCTCCGGCAGTGCAACACTCCCTCAGTACTGCCCCTCCGGCAGTGCAGCGCTCCCTCAGCACTGCACTAGGAGTGTCAGCCTAGATTATGAAGCCACAACCTTCTGACTTAGAGGTGAGAGTGGCACCCACTGAGCCACGGCTGGCAATACCACTTTAAATGGCCCACCTGGGCATTAATACCTGTGATGGGTGACTCACGGCCAGTGTATCACACACTGCACTTTCTCTCCACATGACCTTGAAACGGAGACTCCTGAATGAAACATCCTCATAAACCAGCCTTTGAAGACCTGTTAACCGTGGTATTAACAGAAAATGCGCCACGGTCTTATTGGATACAATGACAAAGTGTATTATCTGTGTATAATTCCATGATAACTGGTCCAGTAATAGTCAGCCAATCGATTGATTGCTAATCTACTGGCGAAGCGATTGCAATCTGTCTCAGCTCTTAATTTGAACTTGATTTGCCGATAATTGCAAAGGAATAGCGCAAAGAGAGATGGAGAATATTAGAGTTAAAAGTAATAGAAACCTTAGTAGAATTGTGAGCAGCAGAGTTAGCAACCTTGTCTTAGAAACATAGAAACATAGAAACATAGAATCATAGAAACATAGAAGCATAGAAGATAGGAGCAGGATTCGGCCATTCGGCCCCTCGAGCCTGCTCCGCCATTCAATGAGATCATGGCTGATCATCCAAATTCAGTACCCTGTCCCTGCCGTCTCCCCATATCCCTTGATCCCTTTAGCCTTAAGAAATATATCCAACTCCTTCTTGAATATATTTAATGAATTGGCCTCCACTGCCTTCTGTGGTAGAGAATTCCACAGGTTCACCACTCTCTGGGTGAAGAAATTCCTCCTCATTTCTGTCCTAAATGGCTTACCCTTTATCCTTAGACTGTGACTCCTGGTTCTGGACTCCCTGACCATCGGGAACATCCTTCCTGCATCTAGCCTGTCCAGTCCTGCCAGAATTTTATAAGTTTCAATGAGATCCCCTCTCATTCTTCTAAACTCCAGCGAGTATAAGCCCAGTCTACCCAATCTCTCCTCATACGTCATTCCTACCATCCCAGGTATCAGCCTGGTGAATCTTCGCTGAATTCCCTCCATGGCAAGAATATCCTTCCTCAGATAAGGCGACCAAAACTGCACACAATACTCAAGATGTGGTCTCACCAAGGCCCTGTACAACTGCAGCAAGACATCTTTGTTGCTGTACTCAAACCCTCTCGCTACGAAGGCCAACATACCATTTGCCTTCTTAACCGCCTGCTGCACCTGCATGCTTACCTTCAGTGACTGGTGCACAAGGACATCCAGGTCTCGTTGCACTTCCCCTTCTCCCAATCTATTGCCGTTCAGATAATAATCTGCCTTCCTGTTTTTGCCACCAAAGTGGATAACCTCGCATTTATCCACATTATACTGCATCTGCCATACATCTGCCCAATCACCCAACCTGTCCAAATCATACTGGAGTTTCTCTGCATCCTCCTCACAGCACACACGCCCACCCAGCTTTGTGTCGTCTGCAAACTTGGAGATATTACATCTAGTTCCATCGTCTAGATCATTAATATATATTGTGAATAGCTGGGTGTAATGATCAATAACATGTCATTCTATAGTGGACACTAGGTGGAGCCGTAGAGCTGTGTAGAGCTATATATAGCTGTATATAAGACTACACTACCCAGCTGTAGGTATATTAAGACTACATTACCCATGAGGCACTAGGCTACCCACAAGGCAGCAGTCAAGATGGAAGCCTCTACAGATACTGTACCTATTCCACATGTGCTCAATAAAGTAACTAGCAAAAGCTAGCTGTGTTCATAATAAGAATGTCTATTTATTAATGAACATAAGATGGTACCAGGATGGTGAAGATCTGCTAAAAATTGTGAAAAGCGACATGGAGAATTTGAAGCCACCAGAGCGTTTGAAACTCACAGAAAAAATCGACTACAATTGGCAGACTCTTAAACAACAATTCGAACTCTACATTGCAGCCATCGGATTTGGTACGAAGCCAGATGCAAGGAAGATAGCGTTGCTGCTTACGGTTGCAGGCCCACAGGCGATAGAGGTATTTAATACATTTGTATTTAATCCAGAGGAGAACAGAGAAAAATTAGAAGATGTGCTAAAAAATTTTGATGCACATTGCTCTCCCAAAAAGAATGAGACCTATGAAAGATACATCTTCTGTTCTCGGACACAGCAGCAAAATGAAACTTTTGATAGCTTTATAACTGATCTGAAACTGAAAGCACAGACATGTAATTTCTCTGAGCTCAAAGCATCCATGATTCGTGACCAGATTGTGTTTGGTATTTATGATAAAAAAAGTCAGGGAACGTCTGTTGAGAGAAACCGAACTAAATTTGGAAAATGCGGTGAAAATATGCCAAGCCAGCGAGCTAGCTCGAAAGCACACGAAGACTTTCAGTGAAATCAATAATGATGCGATTGTAATGAGTGATAATGCTGCTGTCGGTGCTGTGTCCTACAAGGGGAAGAAACGTGGGCAGGACAGAAATGAAAAGCAATCGGAGGATGAAATTTTTAATTGTAAATGCTGTGGTTACAAACACCAGTTAAGACAATGCCCAGCGTTTGGAAAAATGTGCACAAAGTGTAATGGAAAGAATCACTTTGCCAAACAATGCTTTTCAAAAGTAAAAGCTACGAAAGGGCAACGAGTTAATGTAATTGAGGGCACTGATTTAAGTGAGACATTTTTTGTAGGAATGGTGTCATGTGACGATATCAAAAAAGATACAGAAAATGTGCAGCCCTCAGAAATGGACAATGCTGAACATAAAGTTAATGCAGTAAAAGAGGACAAATGGATGATCCCACTGCAGGTAAATGGAGCATTAGTTACCTTGAAACTAGACACTGGGGCAAAAGCAAACTTAATCAGTATGAGTGACATTAACAATATGAAAGAAAAGCCCAAAATACAGAAAAAGTCAGTACTACTGAAGGACTATAATGGACAGAAAATAGATAGCTTAGGTGTATGCAGACTTAAAGTGACAGTCAAAGACAAAGTGCATCATCTCATGTTTTCTGTTGTGGCTGAAAGACTTGATTCACTACTGGGTGACAAAGCTTGTGAAGACTTAGAACTGGTCAAGAGAGTCTATCGTATAAACTGTGCCATAAGCAGACCAGATGACTCGGTGGATTCTGTAGTGAATAATTTCCAGGATGTGTTCAAAGGATTTGGAGTTCTACCACTCACTTACAAGATCCAGCTAAAGGAGGATGCTCAGCCAGTGGTACATGCTCCATGAAGAGTTCCAGCACCCCTGCGTGACCGGCTCAAGAATGAACTGGACAGAATGACCACACTAGGAGTCATCAGGAAAGTCGAAGAGCCAACAGACTGGGTTAACTCCATGGTATGTGTAAAGAAAAAGAACAATGATCTCAGAATATGCATGGATCCAAAGGACTTAAATGCAAACATAAAACGTGAACACTACCAGATTCCCAAGCGAGAAGAAATCACCAGTGAAATGTCAGGTGCCAAATACTTTACAAAGCTCGATGCCTCACAAGGATTTTGGCAACTAAAACTGGATGAAGAGAGCACCAAATACTGTACCTTCAACACACCATTTGGCAGGTATTGTTTCCTCAGAATGCCTTTCGGGATAATATCTGCATCTGAAATCTTTCATAGAGTGATGGAACACATAATTGAAGGTCTGGAAGGAGTTCGGGTCTATGTTGATGACATCACCATCTGGGGCTCCACACTGAAAGAACACAATGAGAGACTGACTAAAGTGCTACAGAGCATACGCCGGAATGGACTGAAGCTCAACAAAGCCAAGTGTCAGTTTGGCGTCCAGGAAGTCACTTTCCTAGGAGATAATCTATCTGGTAAAGGAATAGAGCCAGATATGGAAAAAGTAAACGCCATACTCAAAATGCCCCGACCCACTGACAAAAAAGGAGTGCTACGCATCATGGGGATGATAAACTTCATTGGAAAGTTCATTCCTAACTTGTCAGCCAAGACAGCCTGTCTGCGAGACCTGCTACATAAAACAAATGAGTTCGCATGGACAGAAAGACATGAACAAGAGTGGATAAACCTCAAAACAGTGCTGACAACCACACCTGTACTCACCTTCTTTGACCCAACAAAAAGAATCAAAGTGTCAACGGATGCATCAAAAGATGGCCTAGGGTGCGGTCTTGCTACAAGCAGAGGGTGAAGATTGGAAGCCTGTTGCCTATGCCTCCAGGTCTATGGCTGATACTGAGTGTCGATACGCCCAGATTGAAAAGGAATGTCTAGGCTTGGTAGTTGGACTAGAAAAGTTTCATGGCTACATATATGGACTTCCCACCTTCACAGTTGAGACAGACCACAGCCCTCTGGTTGCCATCATAAAAAAAAACCTGAATGAGATGTCTCCAAGGATTCAACGACTCATGATGAAGCTGCAAAGATATGACTTTGAACTGATCTACACACCAGGCAAATACATAGTGTTAGCAGATGCACTATCCCGAGCACCCGCAATGAGTCATGTGAGCTCTACTGAAGACGTGGATGTTCATGTGAGTATGGTCACTGCTGTGCTGCCCGTGTCAGACACAAAATCAAAGCAAATAGCAGAAGAAACAGTAAAAGATACAGTATTACAAACAGTAATAGAGAACATTCATCATGGTTGGCCAAAAGGTTCCTGTCCAAAGTACTATCACATCAGGTCAGAGTTAAGTGTCGCAAGTGGACTATTACTAAAACAGAACAGAATAGTCATTCCACAGGCTCTACGTCAAGACATGCTCAAAAGGATTCATGAGGGACACCTCAGAATTGAAAAATGCAAAAGGAGAGCAAGAGACACTGTTTATTGGCCTGGCATAAATAAGGACATTGAGAACATGATAGGCAAATGTGAGACATGTCAGAAACACCAAAACAAACAAGCAAAGGAACCAATGATAGTAGCTGACATACCAACAGCAGCATGGCAAAAGGTTTGTATGGACCTTTTTCATTTAAATGGTAAAGACTATCTAATAGTGATTGACTACTATTCTAACTCTCCTGAGATGGCGCTGCTCTCAAGCACCACAGCAAGCAGTGTCATAATGCATGTGAAATCCATCTTCGCCAGACATGGAATTCCCAGGATTGCCATTAGCGACAATGGTCCGTGCTTCAACTGTAAGGAGTGGCAACAGTTTGCAGCACATTATGACTTTCAACGCATCACATCCAGTCCTTTGTATGCTCAGTCAAATGGTAAGGCAGAGAAAGGTGTTCAAGTTCTCAAGCAGCTACTGAAGAAAGCGACAGAAAGCAAGTCTGATCCTTATCTCGCCCTGCTGAGCTACCGAGCCTCACCTTTAGACTGTGGTTCTTCACCTGCTGAACTACTAATGGGTCACAAGTTGCGCACCACGCTACCCTGCTGTGCAAAAGAACAGCAAAGTGAGGAACTGAGACAGAGACTTCAACTGTTAAAGCTGAAACAGAAATCATACCATGACAAGTCATCCAAAACTCTAAAACCATTGACAAGGGATGATGTTGTCAGGATTGAGGATCCAGATGCATGGAACAGGAAAGCTACAGTTCTTGAGGAAGTAGGACCAAGGTCATACACTGTTAGAACTGAGGAAGGACAGATTCTCAGGAGGAACCGCCGTTCCCTCCTAAAAACACAAGAGACTATTCAAGACCAGATTGATGACAATGCCGCAACTGCATCTTGTCATTCACCGCCAGGACAATCTCATGAAGACACATCAGGCTTACCCGTGTTGAGAAGATCCACACGTGAAGTAAAAGAGCCTGATAGACTTAATCTTTGAGTACAATGTAAAGCTTTGAAAATGTGTTGACTGTTTTGAAAATGTTTATGTTTATAGAGCACTAACAAAAGTGTTACTGATATTATCTTTATTGTTTTCTTGAAAGTTGATTGATACTGATTTTGTTAAACCTCAAAGAAAGGGGGATGTAATGATCAATAACATGTCATTCTATAGTGGACACTAGGTGGAGCCGTAGAGCTGTGTAGAGCTGTATATAGCTGTATGTATAAGACTACACTACCCAGCTGTAGGTATATTAAGACTACATTACCCACGAGGCACTAGGCTACCCACAAGGCAGCAGTCAAGATGGAAGCCTCTACAGATACTGTACCTATTCCACATGTGCTCAATAAAGTAACTAGCAAAAGCTAGCTGTGTTCATAATAAGAATGTCTATTTATTAATGAACATAAGACTGGGGTTGTAGGACCGATCCCTGCGGTACCCCACTAGTCACTGCCTGCCACTCGGAAAAAGACCCGTTTATTCCAACTCTTTTAAAACAATAACAGCTTGCATTTATATAGCGCCTTTAACGTAATAAAATGTCCCAAGGTGCTTCACAGGAGCAATTATCAGACAGAATCAAACATCAAGTCATAAAGCGGTCAGTTTTAAGGAGCATTTTAAAGGAGGAGGAGGGAGAGGCGGAGGGGTTTAGGGAGGGAATTCCAGAGCTCGGGGCCCAGGCAGCTGAAGGCATGGCCACCAATGGTGGAGCGATGGAAATCGGCTGATGCTCAAGAGGGCAGAATTTGAAGAGCGCAGAGATCTCGGGGGGTTGTGGAGCTGGAGGAGGTTACAGAGATAGGGAGGGGCGAGGCCATGGAAGGATTTGAACACAAGTAAAGAATTTTTAAATCGAGGCATTGTCTGGGAGGCAATGTAGGTCAGCGAGCACAGGGGGTGATAGGTGAACGGAACTTGGTGCAAGTTAGGACACGGGGCAGTGAGCACAGGGGGTGATGGGTGAACGGGACTCAGTGCGAGTTAGGACACAGGGCAGTGAGCACAGGGGGTGATGGGTGAACGGGTCTCGGTGAGCACAGGGAGTGATGGGTGAACGGGTCTCGGGGTGAGCACAGGGGGTGATGGGTGAACGGGACTCAGTGAGTGTAGTGGCGCTCCGTTGTTTTCAATATGCAGCCACTGAGCTTTGAGGCTTTTAGCAATGAGTAGACGCGTGTCGAAATAAAACGTTCCAAAATGTAACTTAGTCTTTTAACTGTTTACTGTAATACATTTCAAACAGAATTTCAAAGTAAAACACGTTTAAACATGATCAAAAACTGTATTGCTCCACAGCCATCAAAGCTTCTACTTTCCTAGCCTCGTGGTGCTTGAACTGTAAAAATGGCTGGATATATCATGTAACAAGCTTAAGGACTATACCATTGGAGCAAGAATAAAGGGGGTCTCTCAGACTATACTATTGGAACAAGAAAAGAGGGGGTTTCTCAATACAATGTCAGTCAGGTAAATTAACTATATTATACTAGAATATGCATCAATGATAAACAAATGTACATACATACTGTACCATAATATTTAACCAATATTTTAAGGTATTTTCTTTCTTCTTTACACTTTCTTAAACTTTCATGACTCTTACATTCCGGCCCCTAATTGACTAGGCACATGAAGCATAGCAATTACTGAAACATTCTTAAGAGTCATAAACTAATGAGTTCAACATATTTACAATATAAATGTCCCCTTTTTTGTTCGGGAACCTTTCACGCTGCTTCTTGTAGTAGGCAGAGCTTTGTGATCGGTCTTTCCAGGGTACTGGTCTTGGTTTGCAAACAAACGTGACGAACAACGCCTCTGGAGTCTGGCATGATCTTAATTATTTTTCCCATCAACCAAGAATTTCTGGGGGCTGAATCATCCACGATTAAGACGATGTCTCCGACAATGAAGTTCCTCTTTACTTTGGACCATTTTTGACGCTCCTGTAGCAGAGGTAAGTATTCTCTTGTCCATCTGGTCCAGAAAAGGTCTGACATATACTGAACTTGCCTCCACTTCCGACGTGCATACAGATCTTCCTTTTTGAAGACTCCCGGGGGCATGACTGGCTGTGTTTTCAACAACAACAGGTGGTTCGGGGTCAGGGCTTCGAGGTCATTGGGATCATCAGATGTCTTAGTTATCGGTCGGTCATTAATGATGGCTTCAACCTCACACAGAACGGTTTGAAGTTCCTCGTCGTCAAGCATTTGCAGCTTCAGTACAGAACTGAGTAGTTTTCTTACGCTGCGTATCTGTCTTTCCCAGACACCTCCGTGGTGGGATGCAGCCGGTGGATTGAAGATCCACTTAATTCCTGTTTGCATCATGGCTTCCTGTATTTTGAGCTGATTCCAACCTTCAATAGCTTCCCATAGTTCTCTCTCTGCTCCGACAAAATTAGTGCCATTATCAGAACGCATAATGGACACCTGTCCTCTTCTACAGACAAAGCACCGCAGGGCGTTAATACAGGAATCAGTGTCAAGCGTGTGTGCCACCTCAATATGAACTGCTCTGATGGTCAAACAAGTGAAAAGCACACCATATCTCTTGACAAGGCTCCGTCCTCGCTTTACCTCGAAAGGCCCGAAATAGTCCACCCCTACGTTTGTAAATGGGGACTTGTCTGGTAACAAACGGTCTTCAGGCAGGTCTGCCATTTTCTGCTCCCCAGTTCTAGCATGTAACCGTCTGCAAACAATGCATTCAGAGAGTATTTTTCTTATTACAGAATTAGCTGCTGGAATCCAGTATCTTTGTCTTAGCTTCGCAAGCACGTGGTTCCTCCCACTGTGTCCAATACTCTGGTGTATATGCTGAAGAATGAGAGTAGCAACCCGGAGGTCCTTAGAAGGGATAGCAGGATGCTTGGCCTCCTCTGGCATTTGTTTAGTCGCCCTCCCACCCTCAGTACTCCATCTTGGAGTGTAGGGTCCAGCTTGTAGATATGACTACCTTTCTTGATTGGAGTATTTCGCTGTAAAGCTTTGATTTCTTCTGGATATCTTTGTCTCTGACTGAAGCAAACTATCTCCATCTCAGCCTTGGCCAAATCCTCCACGGTCAGTGAATTCTTACCCAATGTGGTCTTGTGCTGGTGCGTATACTGCTGTAGAAGCATTCTCTGCTTATCAGGGTTACTTTCAGACTGACTGATAGTGGCTCGATACTTTTTTCTCTTACCGCTCAGGTGTAGCAGCAACTCTTTCAACCTTAGAAACCATGCAACTGCTTTCCTCAACTGGTGCCATCCTGAGAAATGGTTAACAAGCTTGTTCACTGTGTCAAAGTTCTCTTTCGTAGTTATGAGATTTGCTGTGACTGATCTCTTGACTTCGACGTCGTCTTCAGCAACCTGACTTGGCCTATCTGGTCTTTCTGGCCATGATCTCTCTGTTTCCAGCAGATAACTTCGACCTTGTATCCAAGTTTCGCTCCTCATGAAGCTTTCAGCTTTCAATCCCCGTGAGGCTTGATCTGCTGGGTTTAATGAGGTGTTTACATACCTCCACTGAGATGGTTGTGTAGCTTTTCTAATGGATGAGATTCTGTTTGCTACGAAGGTCTTGAAGCATATCTTCTCATTCTCTATATACTTCAGCACTGTAGTGCTATCCGTCCAGAAGACAGATTCTTCTAGTGGGAGCTGTAACTCTTTCCGCATCACCTTGTCAACTTTAACTGCAACAACCGCTGCCGTCAACTCCAGTCTCGGGATGGTGACCTGCTTCAGCGGAGCCACCCTGGATTTCCCCATGAGGAACGAACAATGTTTCTGGCCCTGTTGATTTGTCAGCAAGAGGTAAGTAGCCGTGCCATAGCCGTCCTCACTGGCGTCCGAGAAATGATGTAGTTGAGCCGTCTTTGTAACTCCAAAACTCACAGGCTTGATGCATCTGCTGACGTTGAAGCTAGAAAGTTGTTGCAAATCTGTCAACCATCTGAGCCATCTCTGAGCTTGACCTTCTGGAATATCTTCATCCCAGCCTCTCTTGTCTCTACACAGCTCTCGTAGGATCAGCTTCACCGGCAGAATGAGTGGTGCCAGAAATCCAAGAGGGTCGTAGATGGAACTGACCACGGAGAGAATCCCTCGTCTTGTGGATGGTCTTTCGTTCACCATTATTCTGAAGTTGAACGTGTCTGACTCAATGCACCATTGTACACCAAGAGCTCTCTCGATAGGAAGGACATCGTGGCTCAGGTCCAGATCTTTGACTTCAGTGGCTCTTTCCTTTTCTGGGATAGAAGCTAGAACTGCTCTGCTGTTGCTTATCCACTTAGTCAGATGGAATCCTCCATTCGAACACAGAGTTCTAAGGTCTCTTGACAGTGCAATGGCATCGTCTTCTGTTGACACGGACTTCAGACAATCATCGACGTAAAAGTTTCTGAAGATTGTCTCCACAGCCTCTGATGGTGCCTTGCCTTTGCCATCTTCTGCAGTCTTTCTGAGAGCGTAGCTTGCACAGCTGGGAGATGATGTGGCTCCGAACAAGTGTACAGCCATTCTACATTCCACCATAGCTTGACTAACGTCACCATCTGGCCACCAAAGGAAACGCAGAAGATCAGCATCTTCATCAGGGACTCTGACTTGGTAGAACATTGATTCTATATCTGCCATCATGGCAACGAGCTCTTGTCTAAACCTCATTGAGACGCCAATGAGGGTATTGGTAAGATCAGGACCTTGAAGCAGCTGGTCATTCAGTGAAGTTCCTCTGAATGAGGCGGCGCAGTCAAACACTACACGGATCTTTTTCTTCTTTGGGTGATACACACCGTGATGAGGAATGTACCAGACCCTACCATCTTCTCTGTTCAACTGTTCCTCGGGCACTTTTACAGCATAGCCTTTCGCGATGATGTTTCTCATGAAGCCTTTGTAGTCTTCGTGAAAGTCGGGGTTCTTGTTCAGCTTTCTCTTTAGACTGATGACGCGCTGCTCTGCTATGCAGCGATTGTTCGGCATCTTCGCGGTCTGTCTTCTCAGTGGCAAACCAATGTGATAGTGGCTATCAATGAACTGTGTAGACCTTGTCATCAAATCCATGAACTGATTGTCTTCTTGTGATATCTCTGTCTTTTCCTCACAGCTGCGTTCTGAGAAGTCTGCATTGAACTGCTGTATCAACAGCTCTTCAATGCTTGCGATAGAGATACGATTAACTGTGACATTTTGTCGTTGCTTCTTGTTCGACTTGTTGCCATCATCTCTCCTTACCGGTCCATTGACTACCCATCTGATGCACTATCAACAACACCAAAGACTACGAGTTGAACTTATACGAAGTAGGCTTTTATTGACTAAGAACTGGAGCATGCCTCTGCTAGTGGATCCATCCTAAGAGCTCCCGGGGGAAGGGTGGTGAGTCACCTTTATACCCGGGCTTAGGGGTGGAGCCAGGGGCGGAGACATGCCTGGACCTGTACAGAGTTAACAGTGGTTTACCACATTCACCCCTCGTTTAAAAAAGAGTCCAGCGGGGTGAAGTGTTTCAAAAGTTCGTATACGAAAGTCTCTCCGGGGGTCTTGTCTGCCGTAATGATCTTCGTGGTGCCGGTTGCGGCGGTTCTCTGCCCGCGGCCGCTTCTCGCGTGGGACGGAGCACTGGCGTGTCATCCTCTCGGGGTAGGGATGGCACCGGCATGTCGTCAGTTCGTGGTAGACACCCCGGTGGTGTGTCGTGGGTAGTGGTGGTGGGTGGAGGTAGTGGATGGTGATTGATGGTGTTTCGGGTGGTACCTGAGGGTGCGAGGTCTCGAATTGAGACTGTGTCCTTCCGCCCGTCAGGATACGCCACGTAGGCGTACTGTGTGTTGGCGTGGAGGAGGTGAACCTTTTCGACCAGGGGGTCCATCTTATGGCTCCTCACGTGTTTCCTGAGCAGGACGGGTCCCGGAGACGTCAGCCATGGCGGTAGTGATGTCCCCGAGGTGGATTTCCCGGGGAAGACGAACATCTTCTCGTGAGGGGTGGCATTTGTGGCAGTACAGGGCAGTGATCGTATGGAGTGGAGCGCATCGGGGAGGACATCTTGCCAGCGGGAGATTGGGAGGCCCTTGGATTTTAGGGCGAGCATGGCGGTCTTCCACACCGTTGCGTTCTCCCTCTCTACCTGTCCGTTACCCCGGGGGTTGTAGCTGGTAGTCCTGCTCGTGGCTATGCCCTTCTCGAGCAGGTACTGGCGCAGCTCGTCGCTCATGAACGACGAGCCCCTGTCGCTGTGGATGTAATTGGGGAAGCCAAATATGGCGAACAGGTCGTTGAGGCACCTGATGACTGTGGCGCTGGTCATGTCCGGGCAGGGGATGGCGAAGGGGAAACGGGAGTACTCGTCAATAATATTGAGGAAGTACGTGTTGCGGTCAGAGGAGGGAAGGGGCCCCTTGAAATCGACGCTGAGGCGTTCGAAGGGGCGGGTGGCTTTAATCAGGTGTGCCCTGTCTGGCCTATAAAAATGCGGTTTGCATTCAGCGCAGACCTGGCAGTTCCTGGTCATGGTCCTGACCTCCTCGATGGAGTAAGGCAGGTTGCGAGCTTTAATAAAATGGAAGAACCTGGTGACCCCCGGGTGGCAGAGATCATTGTGGAGGGTCTGTAGCCTATCGACTTGTGCGTTGGCACATGTCCCACGGGATAGGGTGTCTGGGGGCTCATTAAGTTTCCCGGGCCGGTATAAGATATCGTAGTTGTAGGTGGATAACTCGATCCTCCACCGCAATATCTTATCATTTTTGATTTTCCCCCTTTGTCTGTTGTTAAACATAAATGCTACTGACCGTTGATCAGTGAGCAGGGTGAAACGTTTACCGGCCAGGTAATGCCTCCTGTGCCGTACAGCCTCCACTATCATCTGGGCCTCCTTCTCGACTGAGGAGTGTCGAATTTCGGGGCCCTGGCGGGTCCGTGAAAAGAAGGCCACGGGTCTCCCCGCCTGGTTAAGGGTTGCGGCTAGGGCGAAGTCGGATGCATCGCTCTCCACTTGGAAAGGGATGGACTCATCCACTGCGTGCATTGTGGCCTTTGCAATGTCCTCTTTTATGAGGGTGAAGGCCGCACGGGCCTCTGCCGTCAGGGGGAAGGAGGTTGACTTGATGAGGGGCCGGGCTTTGTCCGCATAGTTGGGCACCCACTGGGCGTAGTAAGAGAAGAACCCTAGGCATCTCTTCAGGGCTTTTAGGCAGTGGGGGAGGGGTAGTTCCAGGAGGGGGCGCATTCGGTCGGGGTCGGGGCCGATGACTCCGTTTTCCACCACGCAGCCAAGAATAGCGAGGCGCGTGGTGCGGAACATACATTTTTCTCTGTTGTATGCCAGATTCAGCCGTTGGGCCGTACGGAGGAATTTTTCTAGGTTGGCGTCGTGGTCATGCCGGTCATGGCCGCAGATGGTGACGTTGTCTAGATAGGGGAAGGTGGCCTGCAGCGCGTTCTGGTCAACCATCCGGTCCATCTCCCTTTGGAAGACCGAGACCCCGTTGGTGACGTCGAAGGGGACTCGGAGGAAGTGGTAGAGGTGACCGTCGGCCTCGAAGGCCGTGTACTGGCGGTCCTCAGGCCTGATGGGGAGCTGGTGGTATGCCGACTTCAGATCAATCGTCGAGAACACCCGGTATTGTGCTATCTGGTTGACCATGTCAGATATGCGGGGAAGTGGGTATGCGTCTAATTGCGTGTATCGATTGATCGTCTGGTAATCAATAACCAGGCGCTGTTTTTCGCCGGTCTTCACTACCACCACTTGGGCTCGTCATGGGCTGGTGCTGCCCTCGATAATCCCTTCCCTCAGGAGTCTTTCTACTTCTGATTTAATAAAGCTCCTATCCCCGGCACTGTACCGCCTGCTTTTAGTAGCAATTGGCTTGCAGTCTTTGGCGAGGTTAGCGAACAACGGGGGGGGTTTGACCTTCAGGGTGGACAGGCTGCATACTTTGCGCGGCGCCGTGTTTAAATTCTGCCGGCTGCAGACTGTAAGTGGGGACAGGGGCCCGCCATATGCCATCGTGACGCTCTCCAGATGGCACTGGAAGTCTAATCCTAGCAGTACGGGAGCGCAGAGCTGTGGCAGGACGAGGAATTAAAAATCTCTGTACTCCACGCCGTTCACTGTCAGAGTCGCTACACAGTAGCCGCCGACGTCCACCGTATGGGACTTTGAGGCCATAAAGACCTGGTGGCGTGTGGGCATAACCGATAGGGAGTAGCATCGCACCGTGTCGGGGTGGATGAAGCTCTCCGTGCTTCCGCAGTCGAAAAGGCAATTTGTGGCATGGCCATTTACCTTTACGTTCATCATGGACCTGGCTAGTTGATGGGGCCTAGATTGGTCCAGGGTGATGGAGGCCATCGTCGAGGTCGGTGGGTCGCTGTAGTATTCGCCCGCCGCCGGGGGCCTGGTCTCGAAATGATGTCAAAGATGGCGGCTCCCCCGCGGCTGGTGGTGCCCAAAATGGCGGCCCGCACGGCTCACACGTGGTTGGTGGGGTCCAAAATGGCGGCCTGCACGGTTCACACGCGGCGCTGCTGGAATTGGGGGTCGATTTTGCCCTGCACACTCTCGCGTAGTGGCCTTTCTTGCCGCATTTGGAGCAGGTCGCGTCCTTTGCTGGGCATTGCTGTCTGGGGTGCTTGGCCTGGCTGCAGAAGTAGCATTTCTGGCCTCTGGTCATTGCAGCTGTAGTTGGGCTGCTGGCGGCTTGTGGCCTTACCGGGTCCCAAGATGGCTGCTCCCGTGACATCCATGTGGCCATCCGGTCAGGGGGGTAGGCATCCATGTTCTGGAGGGCCATGTCTAACGAGTTAGCGAGGGCCACCGTCTTCTGCAGGTCGAGCCCCCTCTGTTCCAGCAGCCTCTGCCGAGTATAGTTGGACCTGATGCCGGCTACGTAGGCGTCTCGGATCAGGTCTTCCGTGCATTCCTTGGCCGTCACCGCTTTGCAATTACAGGCCCGGCCGAGGACTCTCAGTGCCAGTAAATATTCGGCACCTGATTCCCCGGGGCGCTGTTTTCGGGTAGCCAGGAGGTGTCTGGCATAGACCTCGTTAACAGGCCTCATGTATTGTTCCTTTAGCGTCGCGATGGCGGCCGCGTAAGTTGTGGCGTCTCGGATGATCGAGTAGACTCGGTGGCTCACCCGTGAGTTCAAGACAAGCCGTTTCGCGTCATCTGTAGTGACGGTAGTGCTGGAGGCCTTCAGGAAGGCTTCGAAACAGCTCAGCCAGTGTTCAAAGTTATTGGCTGCATCTGCTGCTTGAGGATCCAGGTCTAAACGTTCCGGCTTCAAGATTTGCTCCATGTCGAAAATTTAGTCAATAATATTGATGCACTATCAACAACACCAAAGACTACGAGTTGAACTTATACGAAGTAGGCTTTTATTGACTAAGAACTGGAGCATGCCTCTGCTAGTGGATCAATCCTAAGAGCTCCCGGGGGAAGGGTGGTGAGTCACCTTTATACCCGGGCTTAGGGGTGGAGCCAGGGGCGGAGACATGCCCGGACCTGTACAGAGTTAACAGTGGTTTACCACACCATCCAAGGGCTGTCCTGACAGCGTAGGGTCCGTCATCCTTGCTGTTTATCACCTGCCATGACTCCATAGTTTTGTAGGCATTGGTTCCAATTAGTAGGCCAATTTCTGCTCCAATGTATGGGAGACGTACCTTTTCCAGGTAAGGCCATCTCTCCACATCCTTCTGCAGGGCTAAGTTCCCTATTTTAACAGGAATCTCCCTCTGTGTGAAAACATTAGGCAGGTCTATGAAGTCCTTCTCTTCAAGTCCACACACTTCTAAGTCCAACAGGATATAACTTTGCATTGACTTCTCATGACCCATGGTGCGTAATAGGATTTCTGTTCTGCCTCTAACGTTCAGCTGTCGCATGAGTGTTTCTGTGCAGAACGTTGCTGAACTACCTGGATCCATGAAGGCGTAAGTCTCCACAAACTTCTCACTCCTCTTAGACTTGATCTTTACAGGTACGATGGCAAGAATACAATCACTGTCACCGGCCCCAGTGAATCCACAAGTCTCTGGTTCTAGCGACACCAGAGCACTTGAAACAACCTTCTCGTCGGTATTGTTTTCTTCACTCTTCTTAGAGACTTGTTCTTCTTTATGGATATGCAGCAGACTGGGATGTTTCTGAGTGCACTCTCTGCATGTTGTTCTTTGCTTACATTTTCTACTCAGGTGCCCCTGAGAAAGACATCCAAAACATAGGCCATTGTACTTCAGAAATTCAATTCTGTCTTTATGTGGCTGTGCTTTGATGTCACTGCAGAAATCCAATGTGTGATTCTTCTGGCAGAATAAACATGGCTTCTGAAAGGCATTAGCAGGCGTCACTGTGCTGCTCTTTTTGGGAGATGAGTTCTGAGACTTTTCTTCTCTAGCTTGAGTGACGATAGTTGCAAAGCTGCTTCCCTTGGAACCACCTTTCCTGAGAGTCTTTGATTCAGCAGGCTTGGCTTTCACTCTTCCATCAGTAGTTGGGCTGACATACTGGATGTTTCCGAACAATGGGTCCATAGCAACTTTAGCCTGTTTGTCTATGCAATTCACTAAGTCTGCAAACCTGGCTCTACCTTTCCGTCTCTCCATTATCTTAAAGGCTGTTCTTCTCCATTGTTCTCTCATCCTGTAAGGAAGCTTAGAGATGATGATTCTCATAGTGGTAGGATTGTCCATCTCTTCCATGAATTCAACATCCTCCATAGTGTTGCGACATCCTATGAGAAAAAGAACATATGTGTTCAATGCCTCCCCATCCTCCGATCTGATCTGTGGCCAATTGATAGCCTTTTCAATATATGCAGTGGCTATCTTCAGCTCGTTACCATAGTGCTCCTGAAGCAACTTCCTGGCTTCTATGTATCCCCGATCCGGTCTCATGTGTTCACAGCTTCTGACCAGGTCTTGTGGTTTACCACTGGTGTACTGTTCCAGGTAGTACAACTTATTACTGCTGCTCTCTGTTTTGGAGTCAATGGCTTGTTCGAAGGATCTGATGAAGGGCTTATACTTGAGTGGGTCACCTTGGAACACTGGTATGTCTCTTTGAGGGAGTCAAAACAGATTCTGTTGTTTTACAAGCATCTCTGTAATTTCGTTCTGACGTTGCATCACTCGGTACAGGCTTCTCTCTGTGTCTTCAGGCCTCTGGTGGTCATCAGCGGGTCTAGTCTAGACCGTCTGACATCTGGGGCAGCAGCACGTGCTCCTGTTAGTGGAGAGGCCTCTCTTCCACGCTGTAATGCCAGGAGATGGTCTTCAGACTCTCTTTTAACTCTTGAAGGTGCCCTGGATCCAACTCTGTGCGACACCATTGACTGGCAGTAGTCGTTCATGCCATCCTGTGAGCCTTCATAATCTTCAAACACTCTCAACTTGGTATTTGAGACCGCAATAGCTGTTTTTAGCTCCAGCTGTTCTTTCTTAGCCTTCAGTTGGGCCTGCAGTTGGGCCTCATCCCGTTCAAGAGCTTGCTTTTCCACTAAAGATGCTGCACACGCCATCAACGCTGCCCGTTCAACCTCTTCTCTCATGTGCTGCGACGAGCATGTGGTAGAAGTGACTGACCTGTGTCCAGAAACAGAGCTACCTTCTTTTCGATTTTTGCTCAGTCTGGCTGAAATCTCTGAAATGCTATCATCTGGTCCGACTTCATCGTCATCTTTATCTTTCTCTGCTGTATCAGCATCTTGACGAATCTTCAACATCCACTGTTCTGTGGCCTTGACATAGTCCTTAATGTTAGATGATTTAAGATCAAACCAGTTGTGCTGATCAGCGTTTCCCTCATCTTCAGACAAAAGTGCTAATACATCTTCATTGAGTACAGTAAATTCTTCATACAACTTGGAGAAATCATAATGCATTATGTCTTCAACTTTCTCAATATTAGCATTATCTTCCATGAGACAATCAATTATCTTCATTTTTCCAGTTATCTGAGCTAATTTAGCCCACCTTGCACTTATGCTTCTATATAACTTCTCTTCCATTGTCTTTGGGGTGAGCTTTACTTCCCTCTTTTGGCTAACAATGCTTTGTACAGCCGGGGAAAGCCCCTCACTGCTCCATGAGGCGGCGGCCATTTTACCCGCAGCTCTTATCTAGCTTCTGAATAGGATGAACAAGGCAAGTAACAGTCACTGTACCTTCGCTTTCTTATATTGCCGTCTGGCTCCGTGACCATTCCTGTATATACGTTCGCTGACAATTCCGTCCTTTCCTTCTTAGGGAGCTAGTTTTTGACTAATGTAGTGGCGCTCCATAGTTTTCAATATGCAGCCACTGAGCTTTGAGGCTTTTAGCAACGAGTAGACGCGTGTCAAAATAAAACGTTCCAAAACGTAACTTTGTCTTTTAACTGTTTACTGTAATACATTTCAAACAGAATTTCAAAGTAAAACACGTTTAAACATGATCAAAAACTGTATTGCTCCACAGCCATCAAAGCTTCTACCTTTCCTAGCCTCATGGTGCTTGAACTGTAAAAATGGCTGGATATATCATGTGACAAGCTTAAGGACTATACCATTGGAGCAAGAATAAAGGGGGTCTCTCAGACTATACTATTGGAACAAGAAAAGAGGGGGTTTCTCAATACAATAAGTCAGTCAGGTAAATTAACTATATTATACTAGAATATGCATCAATGATAAACAAATGTACATACATACTGTACCATAATATTTAACCAATATTTTAAGGTATTTTCTTTCTTCTTTACACTTTCTTAAATTTTCATGACTCTTACAGTGAGCACAGGGGGTAATGGGTGAACGGGTCTCAGTGAGCACAGGGGGTGATGGGTGAACGGGACTCGGGGTGAGCACAGGGGGTGATGGGTGAACGGGTCTCAGTGAGCACAGGGGATGATGGGTGAACGGGTCTCGGGGTGAGCACAGGGGGTGATGGGTGAATGGGTCTCGGTGAACGGGTCTCAGTGAGCACAGGGGGTGATGGGTGAACGGGTCTCAGTGAGCACAGGGGGTGATGGGTGAACGGGTCCCGGGGTGAGCACAGGGGGTGATGAGTGAATGGGTCTTGGTGAGCACAGGGGGTGATGGGTGAACGGGGTGAGCACAGGGGGTGACGGGTGAACGGGTCTCAGTGAGCACAGGGGGTGATGGGTGAACGGGTCTCGGGGTGAGCACAGGGGGTGATGGGTGAACGGGTCTCGAGGTGAGCACAGGGGGTGATGGGTGAACGGGACTCAGTGAGCACAGGGGGTGATGGGTGAATGGGTCTCAGTGAGCACAGGGGGTGATGGGTGAACGGGTCTCAGTGAGCACAGGGGGTGATGGGTGAACGGGTCTCAGTGAGCACAGGGGGTGATGGGTGAACGGGTCTCAGTGAGCACAGGGGGTGATGGGTGAACGTGTCTCAGTGAGCACAGGGGGTGATGGGTGAACATGTCTCAGGGTGAGCACAGGGGGTGATGGTTGAACGGGTCTCAGTGAGCACAGGGGGTGATAGGTGAACGGGTCTCGGGGTGAGCACAGTGGGTGATGGGTGAACGGGTCTCAGTGAGCACAGGGGGTGATGGGTGAACAGGTCTCAGTGAGCACAGGGGGTGATGGGTGAACGGGTCTCAGTGAGCACAGGGGGTGATGGGTGTGTGATGAAATATTCCATTCATCACTCATCAGCATTTCTCTGCCTGTGACTGTGGTTGGTTTCAGTTTCATTTCCATTGTATTGTACTGTGTGTAGGGCTCCGCCCATACCTGGCTCCTATGTAAGCTGGCCCAGCCTGCAGCACATCCAGTACGGCAGACCTCTGGATGGAAGATACATTCTCCTCTGTGTGTTACCTTCTAAGTCAATAAAAGCCTTGTTTTGTTTCGCTAACATCGAGTCTCAGATTTATTGAGGCACATCAGGGTGAACGGGTCTCAGTGAGCACAGGGGGTGATGGGTGAACGGGTCTCAGTGAGCACAGGGGGTGATGGGTGAACGGGTCTCAGTGAGCACAGGGGGTGATGGGTGAACGGGTCTCGGGGTGAGCACAGGGGGTGATGGGTGAACGGGTCTCAGTGAGCACAGGGGGTGATGGGTGAACGGGACTCGGGGTGAGCACAGGGGGTGATGGGTGAACGGGTCTCAGTGAGCACAGGGGGTGATGGGTGAACGGGTCTCAGTGAGCACAGGGGGTGATGGGTGAACGGGTCTCGGTGAGCACAGGGGGTGATGGGTGAACGGGTCTCAGTGAGCACAGGGGGTGATGGGTGAACAGGACTCGGTGCGAGTTAGGACGTGGGGCAGCAGAGTTTTTCAATTAGTTCACATTTACGGAGGGTGGAATGTGGGAGGCCGGCCCGGAGAGCGTTGGAATAGTCGAGTCTGGAGATAACAAAAGCATGGAGGAGCGTTTCAAGTCTTCTAATGGATTACCTCAGAATGCTAAATGTTATAGAAAGATGCCTGGACACTTACTGGTGTCTCTCTATGACTTCCCTTCCTGTTGTGTTTTCTGATTTCAGACATAACCTAGCCTCGCACTTCAGTGCAGTACTGAGGGAGGGTTGTATTGTTGGAGGTGCCAACTTTTGGATGAGGTGTTAAACCGAGGCCCCGTCTGCCTGTGGAGGTGGATGTAGAAGATCCCATGGCACTATTCTGAAGACGAGCATGGGAGGTCGCCCCGGTGTCCTGGCCTATAGTCATCCCTCAACCAACATCACTAAAAACAGACTAACTAGTCATTTATCTTATTTTCTGTTTGTGGGATCTTGCTGTGCGCAAATAGGCTGCTGCGTCAGCAATGTAACAACAGTGCTAGCCCTTCCAGAGCAATACCATTGGTTGTGAAGCACTTTAGGAATGTCCTGAGAATGTGGAAAGTAAGTTCCATATTTCTTTCTTTAAAGCTGGTGGGAGCCCGAGAGCCACTTTGTGCAAAGTCTGTATCCTAATGATATATGAACACAGAAACATAGAAGATAGGAGCAGGAGTAGGCCATTCGGCCCCTCGAGCCTGCTCCGCCATTCAATGAGATCATGGCTGGTCACCCAAATTCAGTACCCTGCCCCTGCTTTCTCCCCATATCCCTTGATCTCTTTAGCCTTAAGAAATATATCTAACTCCTTCTTGAATATATTTAATGAACTAGCCTCCACCGCCCTCTGTGGCAGAGAATTCCACACTGAGACAGTATGGTAAGGGCAAGACTCGCAGTTCATGACTGGACACCTCAAAATGCCACAAGAGGAGGCTCTACATCTCCACTCTCAGGGTGCTTCTGACCTGAGTCAGCCGTAGCTCAGTGGGCAGCAATCTCGCCTCTGAGTCCAGAAGGTCGTGGGTTCAAGCCCCACTCCAAAGATTTGAGCACATAATCCAAGCTGGCACACCTAGTGCCAGTACTGAGGGAGCGCCGCACTGTCGGAGGGTCAGTACTGAGGGAGCGCCGCACTGTCGGAGGGGCAGTACTGAGGGAGCGCCGCAGTACTGAGGGAGCGCCGCACTGTCGGAGGGGCAGTACTGAGGGAGCGCCACACTGTCGGAGAGGCAGTACTGAGGGAGCGCCGCACTGTCGGAGGGGCAGTACTGAGGGAGCGCCGCACTGTCGGAGGGGCAGTACTGAGGGAGCGCCGCACTGTCGGAGGGGCAGTACTGAGGGAGCGCCACACTGTCGGAGAGGCAGTACTGAGGGAGCGCCGCACTGTCGGATGGACAGCACTGAGGGAGCGCCGCACTGTCGGAGGGGCAGTACTGTGGGAGTGCTGCACTGTCAGAGGGACATACTGAGGGAGCGCCGCACTGTCGAAGGGGCAGTACTGTGGGAGTGCTGCACTGTCAGAGGGGAGGTACTGAGGGAGCGCCGCACTGTCGAAGGGGGAGCACTGCACTGTCGGAGGGGCAATACTGAGGGAGCGCTGCACTGTCGGAGGGGCAGTGCTGAGGGAGCGCTGCACTGTCGGAGGGGCAGTACTGAGGGAGCGCTGCACTGTCGGAGCGGCAGTACTGAGGGAGCGCTGCACTGTCGGAGCGGCAGTACTGAGGGAGCGCTGCACTGTCGGAGGGGCAGTACTGAGGGAGCGCTGCCCTGTCGGAGGGGCAGTACTGAGGGAGCGCTGCACTGTCGGAGGGGCAGTACTGAGGGAGCGCTGCCCTGTCGGAGGGGCAGTACTGAGGGAGCGCTGCCCTGTCAGAGGGGCAGTACTGAGGGAGCGCTGCACTGTCGGAGAGGCAGTACTGGGGGAATGCTGCCCTGTCGGAGGTGCCGTCTTTCAGATGAGATTTTGAACCGAGGCCCCGTCTGCTCTCTCAGGTGGATGTAAAAGATCCCATGGCAATATTTTGAAGAGGAGCAGGGCAGTTCTCCCTGGCATCCTGACTTACTGTACAGGGAAAATTGTTGCAGACCATGAGCTTAAGTTTCTTCCAAAGCCAGGACGTCAATGCAATCATCCACAATAAAGGCAAGTGTCTTCTTTCCAAGCGAGTGGAGGGAAATGCAGGTAAGGAGTGATTGTTGATCCACTGCCGCAGTCCAAGAGGGACAGTGATGGGTGAGGTAAGTGGGAAGGGAAGGAGGTTGATCAGGTTAGTCCTTTGAGCCAGTGTCCTGGTTCGGAGACAGTTGTGGAGAGGGAGCAGATCCAGGAGCCACTCGATGGCACAGTATCAGTGGAGGCTGGTGGAGGTTGTCCGATGGAATCAGAAGGACGAGGAGAAGCAGAAAGTCAACCATGAGCATGCTGAGTGCACAGAGTCCTCGGTCCCGTTCGCCCATCACCCCCTGTGCTCGCTGACCTTCATTGGCTCCCGGTTAAGCAACGCCTCGATTTTGAAATTCTCATCCTAATTTTCAAATCCCTCCATGGCCTCGCCGGTCCCTATCTCTGTAATCTCCACAACCACACTCCCCGCCCCCGAGATCTCTACCCTCTTCTAATTCTGCCCTCTTGCGCATCCCCAATTATAATCTCCCCACCATTGGCGGCCGTGCCTTCAGCTGCCTGGGCCCCAAGCTCGGGGATTCCCTCCCTAAACCTCTCCGCCTCTCTCCGCTCCTTTAAGACACTCCTTAAAACCTACAGCTGACCAAGCTTTATGTGAACTCTCCCTAATATCTCCATATGTGGTTTGGTGTCAATCTTTTTAATAACACTCCTGTGAAGCACCTTGGAACGTTTTACTATGTTAAAGGCGTTATATAAATACAAGTTGCTGTTGTTGTTTATCACTAAGAAACAAAAGTGTTCAAAGAAAATGAAAAGAAAAACAATTTAATTTTGATGCCCCGAAGATTTTTCTCCGGGTTATTGCTCGCAGCAGCGTCCTGGAGATTAATCTGGAGGGTTGGCAACCCTAGGGACCGTCCAACAGCGAATAAAATGAATGAAATCTCCCCCCAGCAATTATTCTTGCCCAAACAAACCATTAAATGCAACTCTTATCAGTTTGGGAACACCAATTCCTAAATGTGTTACTTGTTTTTATTTTGCCTTTTGAAACAGTCACAGGCGTCGAATTAGCAACTTCAGTGGGTAGCACTTTCGTCTCTGAGTCAGACGTCTCACTCCAGAGACTTGAGCACGTAATCCAGGGCAGTACTGAGGGAGCGCTGCACTGTCGGAGGGGCAGTACTGAGGGAGGGCCTCACTGTCGGAGGGTTAGTACTGAGGGAGTGGCGCACTGTCGGAGGGGCAGTACTGAGGGAGCACCACACTGTCGGAGGGGCAGTACTGAGGGAGCGCTGCACTGTCGGAGGGGCAGTACTGAGGGAGCGCCTCACTGTTGGAGGGTCAGTACTGAGGGAGTGGCGCACTGTCGGAGGGGCAGTACTGAAGGAGCGCCGCACTGTCGGAGGGGCAGGACAGAGGGAGCGCCTCACTGTCGGAGGGTCAGTACTGAGGGAGTGGCGCACTGTCGGAGGGGCAGTACTGAGGGAGCGCCGCACTGTCAGAGGGGCAGTATTGAGGGAGTGGCGCACTGTCGGAGGGGCAGTACTGAGGGAACGTCGCACTGTCGGAGGGGCAGCACTGAGGTAGCGCCTCACTGTCGGAGGGTCAGTGCTGAGGGAGTGGCGCACTGTCGGAGGGGCAGTACTGAGGGAGCGCCGCACTGTTGGAGGGGCAGTACTGAGGGAGTGGCGCACTGTCGGAGGGGCAGTACTGAGGGGGCGCTGCAATGTTGGAGGGGCAGTACTGAGGGAGCGCTGCACCGTCGGAGGGGCAGTACTGAGGGAGCGCCGCACTGTCGGAGGGGCAGTACTGAGGGAGCGCCGCACTGTCGGAGGGGCGGTACTGAGGGAACGTCGCACTGTCGGAGGGGCAGTACTGAGGGAGCGCCTCAATGTCGGAGGGTCAGTACTGAGGGAGTGCCGTACTGTCAGAGGGTCAGTACTGCGGTAGCGCCGCACTGTCGGAGGGGCAGTACTGAGGGAGCGCTGCACTGTCGGAGGGGCAGTACTGAGGGAGAGCTACACTGTCAGAGGGGCAGTACTGAGGGAGCGCTGCACTGTCAGAGGGGCAGTACTGAGGGAGCACTGCACTGTCGGAGGGGCGGTACTGAGGGAGCGCTGCACTGTCGGAGGGTCAGTACTGAGGGAGCGCTGCACTGTCGGAGGGGCAGTACTGAGGGAGCACTGCACTGTCGGAGGTGCGGTACTGAGGGTGTGCTGCACTGTCAGAGAGGCAGTACTGAGGGAGCACTGCACTGTCGGAGGGGCGGTACTGAGGGAGCGCTGCACTGTCGGAGCGTCAGTACTGAGGGAGTGCTGCACTGTCGGAGGGGCATTACTGAGGGAGCACTGCACTGTCGGAGGGGCAGTACTGAGGGAGCGCTGCACTGTCGGAGGGGCAGTACTGATGGAGCGCTGCACTGTCGGAGGGTCAGTACTGAGGGAGTGCTGCACTGTTGGAGGGGCATTACTAAGGGAGCGCTGCACTGTCGGAGGGGCAGTACTGAGGGAGCGCTGCACTGTCGGAGGGGCAGTACTGATGGAGCGCTGCACTGTCGGAGGGGCAGTACTGAGGGAGCGCTGCACTGTCAGAGGGTCAGTACTGAGGAAGCACTGCACTGTCGGAGGGGCAGTACTGAGGGAGCGTCGCACTGTCGAAGGGGCAGTACTGAGGGAGCGCTGCACTGTCGGAGGGGCAGTACTGAGGGAGTGCTGCACTGTCAGAGGGGCAGTACTGAGGGAGCGCCGCACTGTCGGAGGTGCTGTCTTTTGGATGAGGCCTCGTCTGCTCTCTCAGGTGGGTGTAAAAGATCCCGTGGCACTATTTTGAAGAAGAGCAGGGGAGTTATCCCCAGTGTCCTGGATATTTTTCCCTTAACCGACATCACTAAAACAGATTATCCGGTCATTATCACGTTGTAGTTTGTGGGATCTTGCTGTGTGCAAATTGGCTGGTGTTTCCTACATTACAACAGTGACTACACTTCAAAAGTACTTAATTGGCTGTAAAGCACTTTGGGACGTCCTGAGGTGGTGGAAGGCGCTATCGAAATGCAAGTCTTTCTGTTTTCAGGGGCTGCGTGTGGACTGATCTCAGGGACTGGGACATATGCCAAGAATTAAGATAAAAAAAACTCAAAACTTTCAGCTTTTTGTTTTACTTTTGCGCAGGAAGCAACAGATAGCTCTACAAACTATAAATACTCCCTGCCCAGCCGCTAGATCACAATATAGTGAGCTACTCCAGAGAATGATGCTATTGGCCTGTAATTACAGAGCAGGAAGTGTTGCTATACAAATTCTTCCAAACAGGAGCGACAATGAGCTGATCTTTGCAGAGTGCTGGATAATCGCCAGAGACCAGGCTGGGAGCTGGAGATCCGCGAGAAATTGCTCTTTATGTGGTTAACATGAAGCGCTCAGGTAGGGAGCAGATAGGCTGGGACGGTCGGTCTGGTCCTCCAGCCCCGCTTGTCTCCTCAATGACCGAGTGTCCCCATTCTGCATTCAGACTGGGCGATGCTCAGCATTAATGCGCGTGTGTTTCTGCTGAATGCAGTGTGGGGCTCAGTTGCAGATGAGATCGATACGGTTTTAAATGAAGAATAAATGTCTTATTGTGTGAAGGGAAACCTCGGGTGATTGTGCAGATGATGCGTTGCACAGACTGCTAACAAAAAACTTCATTGAATGCAATAGATTGTGGATGTAGAAACTAAAACCAACCCCTCATGCTTTGCTGAGATTGGTACATCTGATCAGGATTGTATATTCTGATCGTTAATTTGAAAGGACATTGAAGTCTGTGGAACCAACACCTTTGGCCAGGGTTGCGTTAGATGGTCTCCATGGACAGAGAATTGCTTCACACAAGCGCAGGTCAGAAGCGTTCGAGTCTGAGGTCTGGACGGATTCATCTAAGACAGTTCAAATTGTACTAGCACAATTGAAGGTGAAATTGTCAGAAGGTATTAAACTTCGGGTGAGATGAAGTAGGGTTGGGAGGAGGCTCGTGTGGCGCATGAATGTCAGCAGAGACCGGTGGGGCCGAATGGCCTGTTTCGGTGCTGGTAATGCTAAAGATCTCCTCCCAAGTCTCTGGATTTCCCTGAAGACAGAGAAACTTTTCAGCAAAAAAACCCCCATGAGCTGTGAGGAATGTGTTTCCCGGCATGGATTGAGTGAGGCTGTTGACTGTGTGTTTAGCCAGTCACCGAGGCTGTTTGGTGAGTTTGGGTAGAGTTTGTGATGGAGTTGATTGATGGGGTTTCTCTATTTTGCTTTGAAGGCTCGTGTTCTACTTTCAAAGAGACTTTCTCTTTTCAATGAGTTGCCATTACCTCAGGTCAAGTCGGGCATCCCATCGATCAATATTAAAAATGGCAACTTCATGAGTGACCAAGTCCCAAAATGGTTCTAAATCCTCCTCCAATATTAATTAACAGGCGTACCTCAACCATCACACCCTGGGATTCTCTCATCATAAAACAATTACTTTTTTGCCTAGCTCTTACAGATTATGTAGATAATTGCCACATCACTAACAGTAGGTACGGTAGCACAGTGGTTGTTACTGGACTAGTAATCCACAGGCCTGCAGTAACGATCTGGAGACATAAAAAAACAGAAAGACTTGCATTTCTATAGCGCCTTTCGCGACCATCGGACGTCTCAAAGCGATTTACAGCCAATGAAGTACTTTTTGAAGTGGAGTCACTGTTGTAATGTAGGAAACGCGGCAGCCAATTTGCGCACAGCAAGCTCCCACAAACAGCAGTGTGATAATGACCAGATAATCTGTTTTAGTGATGTTGATTGAGGGATAAATATTGGCCCAGGACACCGGGGAGAACTCCCCTGCTCTTCTTCAAAATAGTGGCCATGGGATCTTTTACATCCACCTGAGAGAGCAGACGGGGCCTCGGTTTAACGTCTCATCCCAAAGACGTCACCTCCGACAGTGCAGCACTCCCTCAGTACTGCCCCTCCGACAGTGCAGCGCTCCCTCAGTACCGCCCCTCCGACAGTGCAGCACTCCCTCAGTATTGCCCCTCCGACAGTGCCGCGCTCCCTCAGTACTGCCCCTCCAACAGTGCAGCACTCCCTCAGTACTGCCCCTCCGACAGTGCAGCACTCCCTCAGTACTGCCCCTCCGACAGTGCAGCACTCCCTCAGTACTGCCCCTCCGACAGTGCAGCGCTCCCTCAGTACTGCCCCTCCGACAGTGCAGCACGCCCTCAGTACTGCCCCTCCGACAGTGCAGCGCTCCCTCAGTACTGACCCTCAGTACTGCCCCTCCGACAGTGCAGCACTCCCTCAGTACTGACCCTCAGTACTGCCCCTCCGACAGTGCAGCACTCCCTCAGTACTGCCCCTCCGACAGTGCGGCGCTCCCTCAGTACTGCCCCTCCGACAGTGCGGCGCTCCCTCAGTACTGCCCCTCCGACAGTGCAGCGCTCACTCAGTACTGCCCCTCCGACAGTGCGGCGCTCCCTCAGCACTGACCCTCCGACAGTGCGGCGCTCCCTCAGTACTGCCCCTCCACACAGACAGTCACCCGAGGCCGGATTCGAACCCGGGTCCCTGGCGCTGTGAGGCAACAGTGCTAGCCACTATGCCACCGTGCTGCCCAAATATATATTTTTAATTCCATGCAAGAAACAATGGGAAACAAAATAATTTAATGTATGTACTGATGAAAGTCAGTATTTTTGCATTTGTCACGCCTTTTATACCAAGTGCCAGTAGCCATACAGCAATCGTTTAGAATAAGTATCAGTTGGTTCAATTGGTAGCACTGTTGTCTCTGAGTCAGAAGGCTGTGGTTCAGACTCTGCTATGAAGAGAGCATTGTGGAGGGAGCTGCCTTTCTGATTAGATATGAATGGAAATCGTGTTTACAGCAGAGCAAGTGGCCAATATCTACCCCTCACCTGAACAAGTAGGCAAGGCTTTGGTTGAACATCTCAATCTAAAAAGATGGCACCTGCGGCAATGCAGCGCTCGCTCGGTGCTGCACTGACGCGACAGCCTAGAATATGTGATTGCGTCTTGGAGTCTGTTTAAATATAGGAAACAGTGTCCTACACCCTCTGTAGGATCCTGATTGCGGTGGGTAGAGCTTGCGCTGTGCGTGCTGTTCCCAGTAGTACCAGCTGTTGAGTGACCTAACCGGCGGTCTTTGAAACGACCACTGGAGGCTGGTCAGGATCAAGTAGGTTTTTGTGTTTTTTTAAGTTCCTGGCCCTAAAAAAATTCTTCCAGCATTTTCACCCCTTCCCCAGGAAATGCAGCAGCATAGCAAGATCCCACAAGCAGCAATGTGATAATGACCAGATAATATAATTTTAGTGATGTTGATTGAGGGATAAATATTAGCCCAGGATACCAGGGAGAACTCCCCTGCTCTTACACAAAAGCAGAATACTGCGGATGCTGGAAATCTGAAATAAAAACAGAAAATGCTGAAAATACTCAGCAGGTCAGGCAGCATCCGAGGAGAGAGATACAGAGTTAAAGTTTCAGGTCGATGATCCTTCGTCTGAACTCCCCTGCTCTTCTTCGAAATGGAGCCACTGATCTTTTACATTCACCTGAGAGGGCAGACGTTTAACCTCCGACATGCAGCTCTCTCTCAGTACTGCCCCTCTGACAGTGCAGCGCTCCCTTAGTACTGCCCCTCCGACAGTGCGGCGCACCCTCAGTACTGCCCCTCCGAGAGTGCAGCGCTCCCTCAGTACTGCCCCTCCAACAGTGCGACGCTCCCTCAGCACTGCCCCTCCGAGTGTGCGGCACTCCCTCAGTACTGTCCCTCCGACAGTGCGGCACTCCCTCAGTACTGCCCCTCTGACAGTGCAGCGCTCCCTCAGTACTGCCCCTCCGACAGTGCGGCGCTCCCTCAGTACTGCCCCTCCGAGAGTGCAGCGCTCCCTCAGTACTGCCCCTCCAACAGTGCGACGCTCCCTCAGCACTGCCCCTCCGAGTGTGCAGCACTCCCTCAGTACTGCCCCTCCGACAGTGCGGCACTCCCTCAGTACTGCCCCTCCAACAGTGCGGCGCTCCCTCAGTACTGCCCCTCCGAGAGTGCAGCGCTCCCTCAGTACTGCCCCTCCAACAGTGCGACGCTCCCTCAGCACTGCCCCTCCGAGTGTGCGGCACTCCCTCAGTACTGCCCCTCCGACAGTGCGGCACTCCCTCAGTACTGCCCCTCCGACAGTGCGGCGCTCCCTCAGTACTGCCCCTCCGAGAGTGCAGCGCTCCCTCAGTACTGCCCCTCCAACAGTGCGACGCTCCCTCAGCACTGCCCCTCCGAGTGTGCGGCACTCCCTCAGTACTGCCCCTCCGACAGTGCAGCTCTCTCTCAGTACTGCCCCTCCAAGAGTGCAGTGCTCCCTCAGTATTGCCCCTCCAACAGTGCTGCGCTCCCTCAATACTACCCCTCCGACAGTGTGGCGCTCCCTCAGCACTGCCCCTCTGACAGTGCTGTGCTCCACTCCTTCAGTACTGCCCCTCCGACAGTGCAGCGCTCCCTCAGTACTGCACTGGAGTGTCTACCTAGATTTTGTGCTCAAGTTTCTGGAGTGGGACTTGAATTTCGACAGTGGGACTTGAACCCACGACCTTCTGACTCAGAGGCAAGTGTGACAACAACTGAACCACGACTGACACTCAAAGGACCACGAACTACCATATTTACAGTAATAAATTGCCAATTATCATCCTGTTGGCCTGCTTGTACCATAGTATAATTTAACAACATAATCACCATAGGAACATAGGAGGCCATTCAGCCCCTCGAGCCTGTTCCGCCATTCAATGAGATCTATCAATCTTAGATTTAAAATTAACAACTGATCTAGCATCAATTGCTGTTTGCGGAAGAGAATTCCAAACTTCTACCACCCTTTGTGTGTAGAAGTGTTTCCTAATTTCACTCCTGAAAGGTCTGGCTCTAATTTTTAGACTCTGCCCCCTAGTCCTAGACTCCCCAACCAGCGGAAATAGTTTCACTCTATCTACCCCTTAATATCTTGAAAACTTCAATCAAATCACCCTTTAACTGTGTTTACTTTTTTATTAAAGAAGCCTCGAGCACAGATCTAGTGATCCTGTACGAAGAGGAGGCAGAAGAGTGGAGCACGTACTTGAAACAAATTTTCTTAGAACATCTGAATCCACAAAGTATCTGCTGCTACAGTGTTGGATGTCCCAAGGATCTGAGGATTGCTGCTCCTAGCCTGGCCGCCTACAGATGTAAGTTACTTGTACTGACCACTGGTTTCCTAACCACACTGACTATCCCGAAGAGAATCCAGCTCAGCCAGATTTTACATCCTCCTAGCGAAGTGGTGATTCTGCTGTGCGGCGTGCCAAACTCAGATGAACTCTACGAGCTGGTGCCTGCGGAGAAAGGGATCTGCGAGATCTCGAGTGATCAGGATCCTCAGGACTACCTATCTGTTGTCATCGGCATCATCGAGTCAGGTAAAGTCATCAAACTTTGGAATTGTTTATTCTTTATCTTTTGTATTCTCAACGGTAACACCAGATGGATTTTTTTTTACATTTTTGCTTATCTTAGAACGTCAGAGAAAACCAGCAAGTGAAAAAAAGGATAATATAACCAGTGGAAACTGTGGAGGGATTGAAAGAAAGAAAGACTTGCATTTCTATAGCGCCTTTCACGACCACCGGACGTCCCAAAGTGTGTTACAGTCAATGAAGTACTTTTTAAGGGTAGTCACTGTTGTAATGTAGGAAACGCGGGAGCCAATTTACACACAGCAAGCTCCCACAAACAACAATGTGATAATGACCATATAATCTGTTTTTTAGTGATGTTGATTGAGGGATAAATATTGGCCAGAACACCGGGGAGAACTCCCCTGCTCTTCTTCAAATCCAACTGAGAGGGCAGACGGGGCCTCAGTTTAACGTCACATCAGAAAGACAGTGCCTCCGACAGTGCGGTGCTCCCTTAGTACTGCCCCTCCGACAGTGCGGTGCTCCCTCAGTACTGCCCCTCCGACAGTGCGGCGCTCCCTCAGTACTGCCCCTCCGACAGTGCAGCGCTCCCTCAGTACTGCCCCTCCGACAGTGCAACACTCCCTCTGTACTGCCCCTCCGACAGTGCGGCGCTCCCTCGGTACTGCCCCTCCGACAGTGCAGCGCTCCCTCAGTACTGCCCCTCCGACAGTGCGGCGCTCCCTCAGCACTGCCCCTCCGACAGTGCTGCGCTCCCTCAGTATTGCCCCTCTGACAGTGCAACACACCCTCTGTACTGCCCCTCCGACAGTGCGGCGCTCCCTCGGCACTGCCCCTCCGACAGTGCAGCGCTCCCTCAGTACTGCCCCTCCAACAGTGCAACACTCCCTCTGTACTGCCCCTCCGACAGTGCAGCGTTTCCTCAGTACTGTCCCTCCGACAGTGCGGCGCTCCCTCAGCACTGCCCCTCCGACAGTGCGGCGCTCCCTCAGTACTGCCCCTCCAACAGTGCAGCACTCCCTCAGTACTGCCCCTCTGACAGTGCGGCGCTCCCTCAGCACTGCCCCTCCGACAGTGCGGCGCTCCCTCAGTACTGCCCCTCCGACAGTGCAGCACTCCCGCAGTACTGCCCCTCCGACAGTGCGGCGCTCCCTCAGTACTGCCCCTCTGACAGTACGGAGCTCCCTCAGTACTGCCCCTCCGACAGTGCGGCGCTCCCTCAGTACTGCACTGGAGTGTCAGCCTTGATTTTTGTGCTGAAGTCTTGTTGAAACGATTCTTTTGGTCCTCAATCTGGTTCAGTACAAACACTGAGTCGAATACTGGTTGAGTTCAACAGTTTTTATTCCGTCATCCCGGGAGACTTACTCTGATACAGCACAGTCCTGACTCCAGAAGAGTCCGACAGGTTAAACCAGAGCAAGCAATCTTTCATACAGTGTGCCACATTATTATACTTGCATTTGAGAAGACATTAACACATCGTACAGTCTGCACCAATCCCGAGCTGTACACGTATACATTTAATTTGATTTCCTGGCCTGGCAGTATGAAACAAAGAAGTCACATTTCACTGAATGGTTTATAGTTAAGTAAATATGCTGGTAATGGTTTCACGATCACCTAATCATTATGGTAATGTGTTTGCAATCATGGTAATGTGTTTTCTGATCGCCTATTGTCTGTATAACCTCTGCACTCTGCCCTACACTGTTTCCACCAGCAAGGTGTGACATCGTGGGTGCCAGCCATATTAGCAGCCACAGATCAGTTTAGCTTCTTTTATTTTACTTCCTGCTGCCTTCACAGTTTCTTGAGTTAACATGATCATTTCTTACAATATGCAAGTGACTCAGCGATGTCGACATTTCACCACCATTTTATGCTGACAGGATCCTCCATTTTAGATTGACAGGGTCCTTGGCTATGCGAAGCGAGTTGTTACCATTTTTTTGCATTCTATATCCTCAGTCTCTCGAGTGGGACTTGAAACCACAACCTTCTGACTCCGAGGTGAGAGAGCTGCCCACTGAGCCACGGCTAACAAAATGGGCACAATATATTAATTATAAAATAAGAGCGATTGATGCAGAAATTGGGTTTCTTTAATGAAATCATGGTTTTAACCAGTCAAGCTTTATGCCTTGTGATCACACCAGGGAACAATTATTCTCTCTTTAGACACCCATGTCTCATTTGTATATTTTATTTGACAATGATACTGGGACCGTTTCCTTATATCCCGCACTAAATTCCCAATTACACCATTCCTTGCTCTAAAAATCAAACATTAATGAGTTGACAGAGAGACAGAGCTCAGTCTTTAGCACCATGACTCACAATGCAAATATTGTTTAAAAATTATTTGTAGTATTTTTGTTTAACAGCAGCAGCAGGTCCAGCAACTAAAGCACTTCTTGTTTCAATTCCCCAAACAGCAGCTGAGGAAGGAACTGAGACAGGGAGCATGTCCTCGTTTACAGCTGCTTACCAGTACGGCCACATGCCTTTACAGCCATGTCAGCCAATGTTTATCCCTCAATCAATATCACTGAACAACAGATTATCTGGTCATTATCACATTGCTGTTTGTGGGAGCTTGCTGTACGCAAATTGGCTGCCGCGTTTCCTACATTACAACAGTGACTACCTTTCAAAAAGTACTTCCTTGGCTGTAAAGCGCTTTGGAATGGCCAGTGGCCGTGAAAGGCGCTATAGAAATGCAAGTCTTTCTTATTTCACGGGGTGATTTACTCAGAGTTTGAAGTGACATGTGCTGAAACCAGCTGTCAGCCTGGAGATTGAGGACTTTGTCCTTTTGTATGTAACGCTGTTTACACTGGTGGATTAATAATGCTGCTGCCATTGCTGTAAGTTTCAAAAAGCGTACCTTACAGTTCATTGTAAGGAAACGTAGGAACAAGAGGAGGCCATTCAGCCCCTTGAGCCTGTTCAGCCGTTCAATTAGATCCTGACAGATAAGTACCTTAACTCCATACATTGTTCCATATCCTTTAATACCCTTGCCAAACAAAAATCTATCAATCGCACTCCTGGCCGGCCTCCCACCTTCTACCCTACGTAAACTTCAACTCATCCAAAACTCGGCTGCCCGTGTCCTAACTCGCACCAAGTTCCGTTCACACATCACCCCTGTACTCGATGACCTAATTTGGCTCCCGGTTAAGCAATGCCTGGATTTTAAAATTCTCATCCTTGTTTTCAAATCCCTCCATGGCCTCGCCCCTCCCTATCTCTGTAATCTTCTTCAGCCCCACAACCCCCCGAGATCTCTGCGCTCCTCCAATTCTGGCCTCTTGGTGACCCCCAATAGTAATCGCTCCACCACTGGCGGCCGTGCCTACAGCTGCCTGGGCCCCGAGCTCTGGAATTCCCTCCCTAAACCTCTCCGCCTCTCTCTCCTCCTTTAAGACCCTCGTTAAACCTCCCTCTTTGACCAAGCTTTTGGTCATCTGCCCTAATATCTCCTTATGTTGCTCGGTGTCAAATTTTGTTTGATAATCGCTCCTGTGAAGCACCTTGGGACGTTTTACTCCGTTAAAGGTGCTATATAAATGCAAGTTGTTGTTGTTTTGCCATTTTCAATTGACCCCCAGCCTCAACAGCTTTTTGGGGGAGAGAGTTCCAGATTTCCGCCACCCTTTGTGTGAAGAAGTGCTTCCTGACATCACCCCTGAACGGCCTGGCTCTAATTTTAAGGTTCTGCCCCCTTGTTCTGGACTCCCCCCACCAGAGGAAATAGTTTCTCTCATTTTAAACACCTCGATCAGATCACCCCTTAATCTTCTAAACTCGAGGGAACACAAGCCCAGTCTGTGCAACCTGTCCTCGTAATTTAACCCTTTTAGCCCCGGTGTCAGTCTGGTGAATCTGCGCTGCTCCCCCTCCGAGGCCGAGATATCCTTCCTGAGGGGCGGGGCCCAGAACTTTTTATTTATTTATACTTTTACGGGATGTGGGCATCGCCGGCAAGGCCAGCATTTATTGCCCATCACTAATTGCCCCTTGAGAAGGTGGAGGTGAGCCGCCCTCTTGAACCGCTGCAGTCCGCGTGGTGAAGGTGCTCCCACACTGCTGTTAGGGAGGGAGTTCCAGGATTTTGACCCAGCGACGATGAAGGATCGGCCGATATACTTCCAAGTCAGGATGGTGTGTGTCTTGGAGGGGAACTTGGAGGTGGTGGTGTTCCCGTGCGCCTGCTGCCCTTGTCCTTCCAGGTGGTAGAGGTTGCGGGTTTGGGAGGTGCTGCCGAAGAAGCCTTGGCGAGTTCCTGCAGTGCATCTTGTAGATGGTACACACTGCAGCCACGGTGCGCCGGTGGTGGAGGGAGTGAATGTTTAAGGCGGTGGATGGGGTGCTGATCAAGCGGGCTGCTTTGTCCTGGATGGAGTCGAGCTTCTTGAGTGTTGATGGAGCTGCACTCATCCAGGCAAGTGGAGAGTATTCCATCACACTCCTTACTTGTGCCTTGTAGATGGTAGAAAGGCTTTGGGGAGTCAGGAGGTGAGACACTCGCCGCAGAATACCCAGCCTCTGACCCGCTCTTGTAATCACAATATTTATGTGGCTGGACCAGTTAAGTTTCTGGTCAATGGTGACCCCCAGGATGTTGATGGTGGGGGATTCAGCGATGGTAATGCCGTTGAATGTCAAGGGGAGGTGGTTAGTCTCTCGCTTGTTGGAAATAGCCATTGCCTGGCACTTGTGTGGCGTGAATGTTACCTGCCACTTATCAGCCCAAGCCTGAACGTCATCCAGGTCTTGTTGCATGCGGGCATGGACTGCTTCATTATCTGAGGAGTTGTGAATGGCGCTGAACACTGCGCAGTCATCAGCGAACATCCCCACTTCTGACCTTATGTTGGAGGGAAGGTCATTGATGAAGCAGCTGAAGATGGTTGGGCCTAGGACACTGCCCTGGGGAACTCCTGCAGTGATGTCCTGGGGCTGTGATGATTGACCTTCAACCACCACAACCATCTTCCTTTGTGCTAGGTATGACTCCAGCCAGTGGTGAGTTTCCCCCTGATTCCCATTGACTTCAGTTTTATTAGGGCTCCTTGATGCCACACTCGGTCTTCTGTGGTGGTGGGGGCCTCGGGAGGAGGCCGATATGGATCATACACTCGGCACTTCTGACTGAAGATGGTTGCAAACGCTTCAGCCTTGTCTTTTGCACTCGCGTGCTGGGCTCCACCATCACTGAGGATGGGGATATTCATGGAGCCTCCTCCTCCCGTTAGTTGTTTAATGGTCCACCACCATTCACGACTGGATGGGACAGGACTGCAGAGCTTTGATCTGATCCGTTGATTGTGGGATCGCTTAGCCCTGTCTATAGCATGCTGCTTCCACTTTTTAGCATGCATGTAGTCCTGAGTTGCAGCTTCCCCAGGTTGGCACCTCATTTTTAGCTTTTCCTGGCATGCTCTTCTACACTCCTCATTGAACCAGGGTTGGTCCCCTGGCTTGATGGTAATGGTAGAGTGAGGGATATGCTGGGCCATGAGGTTACAGATTGTGGTGGAATACAATTCTGCTGTTGCTGATGGCCCACAGCGCCTCATGGATGCCCAGTTTTGAGCTGCTAGATCTGTTCTGAATCTATCCCATTTAGCACAGTGGTAGTTGTAATGATATCAGCAAATAGTGCTGTTATTTGCCTGTTTGATTATGATGCCTTACCAGCATGTTTGCATGTATTGATTACTTATGCCTGAACAGCAGAGGTCATGTGAGAGACAAGCAGTTGAGTTTAGTTTCAGTTTCGTTCTAGATGGATCACTAGCATGGTGTCTCATGTAAATGCTGTTGGAAAGAGTTGAACATACTTTAGATTAAAAGACATTCTCTTTCATAAATGTCTCGTCATTGAACCCACAAAGAAATCAATACAGAAGTGCCACACAACATGATGGAGGGTGTCCTCAGTGTGAAGATGTGACTTTGTCTCCACAATGACTGTGTGGTGGTCACTGCTACCAATACTGTCATGGACAGATGCATCTGCGACAGGTAGATTGGTGAGGACGAGGTCAAGTACGTTGTTCCCTCGTGTTGGTTCTCTCACCACCTGTCGCAGGCCCAGACTGGCAGCTATATCATTCAGGACGCGGCCAGCTCGGTCAGTGGTGGTGCTACCGAGCCACTCTTGGTGATGGACATTGAAGTCCTCCACCCAGAGTCGGATTGAACGCACAACCTTCTGACTCAGAGGCGAGGGTGCTGCCCACTGAGCCACAGCTGACACCCACAAACCGTCAGCGCAAATGGGAAACCTCTGTGTGTGTTGCCCGTGATGATCAATCTGTTGGTTTTATCCATTGGCAGCGCGCCTGTGATTTTCTGTTAAGTGCAGAGCAGCATGTGTGCGTTCCTGGCCAGACATGAACCCAGATAATTACTGTTCTTATTCCCATCTAGTTTTATGCTAAAAATATTCAACAATGGAAAATAATGGGTTAAAGGAAGAATTTTAAAAACAATCCTTATCTGGAGGGGGCCGGCAATGTTCCGGGAGTTGGGTCTAATTCCAACCTAAACAGATAGGCTGCAGGTTGCCATCAAAGATCAGTGGAATAAGGTTTAACAATTCCAATCTGATTTGCAGCGGAGCTCAGAACACAGCCCAAAACTGCCCTCCAATGTGGCACAAACTGGCACTCATTCAGCCAGCTTTCCAAACAGAATACAGAACTTGCTGGTACAGAGAGAAGGGATGGAGATCCCCGAATTTCCTCAGGGCCTCGATCAACTGCGATACCACAGGCGGAGCCAGAGCTCGCCTGCACCCCCATTCCAGCCCCGCGCCCCTGCTACTCCCACCCCCGCCCCCTCACCCCCGCCCCCTCACCCCTGCCCCCTCACCCCACCCCCTCACCCCCACCCCCTCAACCCGCCCCCTCACCCCCACAACTCACCCCCGTCACCTGCCCCCGTCACCTCACCCCCACCACCTCACCCCCACCCCGCCCCCCGCCCCCTCACCCCCACCCTTGCCCCCTCACCCCCGCCCCTTCACCCCCACCCCCTCACCCCCATCCACGCACCCCAGCCCCCTCACCCCCGCCCCCTCACCCCTGCCCCCTCACACCCACCCCTCACCCCCGCCCCCTCACCCCCACCCCCTCACTCCCACCCCTCACCCCCGCCCCTCACCCACGCCCCCTCACCCCTGCCCCCTCACCCCAGCCCCCTCACCCCCACCCCTCAACCCCGCCCCTCACCACCACCCCCTAACCCCCTCACCCCCACCCCCTCACCCCCGCCCCTCACCCCCACCCCACACCCCCGCCCCTCACCCCAGCCCCCTCACCCCCACCCCTCACCCCCACCCCCTCACCCCAGCCCCCTCACCCCCGCCCCCTCACCCCAGCCCCCTCACCCCCACCCCTCATCCCCACACCCTCACCCCAGCCCCTTCACCCCCACCCGCTCACCCCAGCCCCCTCACCCCCACCCTCTCTCCCCAGCCCCCTCACCCCCACCCCCCTCACCCCCGCCCCTCACCCCACCCCCTCACCCCCACCCCCTCACCCCAGCCCCCTCACCCCAACCCCTCACCCCCGCCCCTCACTCCCACCCCCTTGCCCCCGCCCTAACCCCACCCCCTCACCCCCACCCCTCACCCCCACCCCCTCACCCCAGCCCCCCCACCCCTCACCACCGCCCCCTCAACCCCGCCCCCGCCCCACCCCTCACCCCCGCCCCCTCACCCCCGCCCCTGCACCCCCCACCTCTCACCCCCACCCCTCGTTTTAGCCTTGTACTGTTAATCTTTGATCTCACAGAACAGTCAGAATCTTGGGGGCTCTGTATTTTAACAACAACTTGTATTTATATAGCGCCTTTAACACCGTAAAACGTCCCAAGGCGCTTCACAGGAGCGATTATCAGATAAAATTTGACACCGAGCCACATAAGGAGATATTAGGACAGGTGACCAAAAGCTTGGTCAAAGAGGTCGGTTTGAAGGAGCGTCTTAAAGGAGGAGAGAGAGGCAGAGAGGTTTAGGGAGGGAATTCCAGAGCTCAGGGCCCAGGCAGCTGAAGGCACGGCCGCCAATGGTGGAGCGATTAAAATCAGGGGATGTTCAAGAGGCCAGAATTGGAGGAGCGCAGAGATCTCGGGGGGTGTTGTGGGGCTGGAGGAGATTACAGAGATAGGGAGGGGCAAGTCCATGGAGGGATTTGAAAACAAGGATGAGAATTTTTTGTGACTGGAAGGCTGTTTCCAGTGGGGTTCCGCAGGGCTCAGTACTGGGTCCCTTGCTTTTTGTGGTATATATCAATGATCTAGACTTGAATATAGGGGGTATGATTAAGAAGTTTGCCAATGATACTAAAATCAGCTGTGTGATTGATACTGAAGAAGGAAGCTGTAGACTGCAGGAAGATATCAATAAATTGGTCAGGTGGGCAGAACAGTGGCAAATGGAATTCAATCCGGAGAAGTGTGAGGTAATGTATTTGGGGAGGGCTAACAAGGAAAGGGAATACACATTAAATGGTAGGACACTGAGTAGTGTAGAGGAACAAAGGGACCTTGGAGTGCATGTCCACAGATCCCTGAAGGTAGCGGGCCAGGTAGATAATGTGGTTAAGAAGGCATATGGAATACTTGCCTTTATTAGCCGGGGCATAGAATACAAGAGCAGCGGTTATGCTTCAACTGTATAAAACACTAGTTAGGCCTCAGCTGGAGTACTGCGTGCCGTTCTGGTCACCACATTACAGGAAAGATGTAATTGTACTAGAGAGGGTACAGAGGAGATTTACAAGGATGTTGCTGGGAGTAGAGAATCTTGGCGATGAGGAAAGACTGGATAGGCTGGGTTTGTTTTCCTTGGAACAGAGGAGGCTGAGGGGAGACCTTATTGAGGTGTATAAAGTTATGAGGGGCCTAGATAAGGTGGATAGAAAGGACCTACTTCCCTTAGCAGAGGGGTCAAAAACCAGGGGGCACAGATTTAAAGTAATTGGTGGTGTAGGAATGTCTAGTTCCTATCCAAAGACTGAGGTCCACTCAGGCGATCAAACAAAACGAAGTTTAATGGAAACTAACAGGTTTAAACAAGTAACTACAGGAGAACATCGAGTGTAGGTCTGTTCAATCCGGAGGCTCCACGAGGACTGCTCGGGCGGTCCCGTGGTTGACGTCATGACGTCATCACGTTCTTCCCGCCAGTGGGGGATCACGTGATGAATGGCGTGACGTCATTGCGTTTACCCGCGCTGTTAAAGTAATCACGCTCTGTACAAGTAAACAGTATAAATAAAGATACAGACTCAGGCTGTAGCTAACATGTTGTTAAAGGGAATTATATACAAACGACCTGAGTCCTTTAGTGGCTCCGCCACATGCGCCCACCCAGAATTGTCTTTAACAGCAAAAGTGAGACGGCGAGGAGGCCTGACAAGCCTGTCCGAGCGACTTCTGTAACCCTGAAGTGGAAGCTGATGGACGGTGGTCAAGCTGGCGGGCGGTTGTGGTGGATCTGGCACGGCGACTGTGGGCGGTCAGCCACGTTTTGGCGGTTGAGCGATCTCGACTGGGCAGTCCAGGTCTAAGTGTGCCGGCTTCAACTGGTCAACCGAAATGTGGTCTGGTTTACCTCCGATATCGACTGAAAAGGTTTTGTCTCCCGGCTCTATGACGCGGAAGGGACCAGTGTAAGGGGGCTTGAGCGGATCCCGGTGAGCGTCGTGGCGGATAAACACATACTCGGCGCTCTTCAGCTCAGCTGGGACATGGGAGCTCTGTAAGCCGTGATGCGACGTAGGCACTGGAGCAAAACATCTGGCTGCCTCCTGGTGGCTGACGAGTTGCTGGGATGCGGACCATGGCTCTGTTGGAGACGGGAGGAAATCCCCTGCTACTCGTAGTGGCTGGCCATATACGAGTTCCGCCAAGGACGATTGCAAATCTTCTTTGGGCGCCGTATGAAGACCTAAAAGGACCCATGGAAGTCTGTCCACCCATCCCGCGCCTTGAAGACTGGCCCGCAGAGCGGCTTTGAGCGACCTGTGGAATCGTTCGCACAGGCCGTTCGCCTGTGGATGATAGGCGGTGGTGCGATGTAGTTTGGTGCCGAGCCCCTGAGCCACAGCGTTCCAGAGTTCAGAGGAAAACTGCGGTCCACGATCGGAAGAGATGTCCGCCGGTACCCCAAAACGAGCAACCCAAGAGGAGATGAAAGCTCTGGCTACGTCTGCCGAAGTGGTGGAAACCAAAGGAACTGCCTCTGGCCATCTAGTGGTGTGGTCTACCATTGTGAGGATGTGTGTAAAACCTTGAGAAGGTGGAAGCGGCCCCACAAGGTCCACATTCACGTGGTCAAACTGACGCTCCGGAACAGCGAAAGTGGCCAATGGAGCTTTTACATGACGCTGTACCTTGGCCTTTTGGCAGACCACGCAGGTGTTGGCCCAGTCGCAGACATCCATGTGCATACCCCTCCAGACGAATTTTGACGACATCAGCCTTTGCGAGGCCTTCATGCCAGGGTGTGACAACCCATGTATGGCGTCGAACACTTTTCGGCGCCAGGCGACTGGTACGATAGGGCGGGGAGCTCCCATGGAGACGTCGCAAAGTAGCGTGGTGCCTGCGGCATGGAATTTGACGTCGGCCGCTTGGAAGCTAGAGGGGCTGGTTCTGTACGATTGGACCTCTGGGTCCGAGGCTTGATTCGCTGCCATTAGGGCATAGTCGATTCCGAGTTGGACTGCGTGAACAGTTGCGCAGGAGAGGCAATCCGCCACCAGGTTGTCCTTACCGGACAAATGCTGAATGTCCGTGGTGAATTCCGAAATGAACGTCAGGTGACGTTGTTGCCGAGCTAAGAACATAAGAACATAAGAAGTAGGAGCAGGAGTAGGCCATACGGCCCCTTGGGCCTGCTCCGCCATTCAATAGGATCATGGCTGATCCGAATCTAGACTCGCGTCCACATCCCTGCCCTCTTCCCGTAACCCCTAATTCCCTTATCTGCTAGGAAACTGTCTATCTCCGTTTTAAATTTATTTAATGTTGCAGCTTCCACAGCTCTCTGAGGTAGCAAATTCCATAGATTTACTACCCTCTGAGTGAAGAAGTTTCTCCTCATCTCAGTTTTGAAAGGGCAGCCCCTTATTCTAAGATTATGCCCCCTAGTTCTAGTCTCACCCATCAGTGAAAACATCCTCACCGCATCCACCCGATCAAGCCCCCTCACAATCTTATATGTTTCGATAAGATCGCCTCTCATTCTTCTGAATTCCAATGAGTAGAGGCCCAACCTACTCAACCTTTCCTCATACGTCAACCCTCTCATCTCCGGACTCAACCGAGTGAACCTTCTCTGAACCGCCTCGAGAGCAAGTATATCTTTTCTTAAATATGGAAACCAAAACTGCACGCAGTATTCCAGGTGTGGCCTCACCAATACCCTGTATAACTGCAGCAAGACTTCCCTGTTTTTATACTCCATCCCCCTTGCAATAAAAGCCAAGATTCCATTGGCCTTCCTGATCACCTGCTGCACCTGCATACTAACTTTTTGTGTTTCATGCACCAGGACCCCCAGATCCCTTTGTACTGTAGCACTTTGCAGTTTCTCTCCATTTAGATAATAACTTGCTCTTTGATTTTTTCTGCCAAAGTGCATAACCTCACACTTTCCAATATTATATTCCATCTGCCAAATCTCTGCCCACTCACTTAGCCTGTCTATGTCCTTTTGCAGGTTTCTTATGTCCTCCTCACTCACTGCTTTCCCTCCCATCTTTGTATCGTCGGCAAACTTGGATATGTTGCACTTGGTCCCTTCCTCCAAATCGTTAATATAGATTGTAAAGAGTTGGGGTCCCAGCACTGACCCCTGTGGAACATCACTAGTTACTGATTGCCAGCCCGAGAACGAACCATTTATCCCAACTCTCTGTTTTCTGTTAGATAGCCAATCTTCCACCCATGCCAGTATATTACCCCCAACCCCGTGATTTTTTATCTTGATCAGTAATCTTTTGTGTGGAACCTTGTCAAATGCCTTTTGGAAGTCCAAATACACCACATCCACTGGTTCCCCTTTATCCACCCTGTATGTTACGTCCTCAAAGAATTCGAGCAAATTTGTCAAACATGACTTCCCCTTCATAAAACCATGCTGACTCTGTCCTATTAAATTATGTTTATCCAAATGCTCTGTTACTGTTTCCTTAATAATGGACTCCAACATGTTGCCAACCACAGATGTTAGGCTAACTGGTCTATAGTTTCCAGCTTTTTGTCTACTTCCCTTCTTAAATAAGGGTGTTACATTAGCAGTTTTCCAATCTGCTGGGACCTTTCCTGAGTCCAGGGAGTTTTGGAAAATAATCACCAATGCATCCACAATCCCTACCGCCACTTCTCTCAAGACCCTAGGATGTAGGCCATCAGGTCCGGGGGATTTATCCGCCTTAAGTCCCATTATTTTACCGAGTACCATCTCCTTAGTGATTTTAATCGTGTTTAGCTCCTCCCCCCCCATTGCCCCCTGTTTGTCCAGTGTTGGGATATTTTTAGTGTCCTCTACTGTAAAGACTGATACAAAATATTTGTTCAGCGTCTTTGCCATCTCCATGTTCCCCACCATTAGTTTCCCGGTCTCATCCTCTAAGGGACTAACGTTCACTTTAGCCACCCTTTTTCTTTTTATATAGCTGTAGAAACTCTTGCTATTTGTTTTTATATTTTTTGCTAGTTTACTTTCATAATCTATCTTCCCTTTCTTAATTAATCTTTTAGTTATTGTTTGCTGGCTTTTAAATGCTTCCCAATCTTCTATCCTCCCACTAGATTTGGCTACTTTATATGCCCTTGTTTTCAGTCGGATACTGTCCTTTATTACTTTACTTAGCCACGGATGGCTGTCTTTTCTTTTATTCCCCTTTTTCCTCCGTGGAATATATTTATCTTGAAAGATGTGAAATATCTCCTTGAATGTAGACCACTGCTCTTGTACCGTCTTACACTTTAATCTGTTTTCCCAGTCCACTTTAGTCAATTCTACTCTCATATCTTCATAGTCTCCTTTATTTAAGCTCAGTACGCTGGTTTGAGATCCAACTCTCTCACCCTCAAACTGAATTTGGAATTCAACCATATTATGGTCACTCATTCCAAGGGGATCCTTTACTAGGCGGTCTTGGCCATAGCAAACGTTAGTGGCTTGTGGTCTACAAAAGCCATGAACGGACGTCCCTCTAGTAAGAACCGGAAATGGTGGATGGCTAGAAAAAGGGCCAGCAACTACCAGTCGAAAGTGCTGTACTTTCTTTCGTTTCGCCGTAGTTGACGGCTGAAAAACGCCAGCGGTTGCCACGTCCCATTCATCCACTGTTCCTGCACTGCGCCGATTGCGTAGTCCGACGCGTCGGTGGTAAGAGCGATAGTGGCACCTGGAAGTGGGTGTGCCAGCATGGTTGCGTTGGCCAAGGCGCCTTTGGTGTCGACGAACGCCCGGTCCATCTCGGCCGTCCAGCTGATCGGATCCTTACCGGACTTGGCCTTGAGGGCCTCGTACAAGGGCTGCATAAGCAGGGCCGCTTTAGGGACGAACCGGTGATAAAAATTGACCATCCCGAGGAACTCTTGTAGGGCCTTGATGGTCTGCGGGGCGGGAAAGATGTAACCGCCTCGACCTTCGTCTGTAAGGGAATTGCGCCGTCTGATGTGATGCGGTGGCCCAAGAAATCAATCCGCTGCAGGCCGAACTGGCACTTGGCCGGGTTGATAATCAAACCGTGTTGACTGAGGCGTGTAAAGAGGGTGCGCAAATGGCAGAAGTGCTCCTCTTTGCTAGGGCTGGTGATGAGGTTGTCGTCGAGGTAGACGAAGAGGAATTTTAGGTCCCGAAGCACGGAGTCCATCAAGCGCTGGAAAGCCTGTGCAGCGTTCTTCAAGCCAAACGGCATCTGCAGAAATTCAAACAGGCCGAATGGGGTGATGACTGCGGTCTTCGGGACGTCTTCCGGGTGCACGGGGACCTGGTGGTAACCACGGACGAGGTCGACTTTTGAAAAAAAGGTATTTCCCACCAAATGGACCGAGAAATCGTGAATATGCGGGATCGGGTACCGATCAGGAGTAGTGGCGTCGTTCAGGCGACGGTAGTCGCCGCATGGTTGCCAGCCGCCGCCGGGTTTCGGAACAATGTGGCGAAGCGAAGACCAGGGACTATTCAACCGGCGAATAATCCCCAGCTGCTCCATCGTGTCGAACTCCACTTTCGCAGCCGTGAGCTTGCCGGGTTCGAGTCGTCGGGCCCTTGCGTAAACCGGGGGGCCAGTAGTGGTGATGTGATGTTCTACACCATGTTTCGTGGCCGAGGAGGAGAAATTGGGCCTGGTCAGATCTGGGAACTCTCCGAGGAGGCGAGTGAAGTCATCTGGAGGTGGGAACGCACAGGAGACAGTGCGCGGCACGGCATTATCGCGGTGGCATGGGATGGAGTGGAACGTGGCCGCATTGATCAACCGGCGGTGCCTGACGTCGACCAGGAGGCCGTTGGCGCACAAAAAATCCGCCCCAAGGATGGCCTGCGAGACTTTGGCTGTGATGAATTCCCAGTGGAAGCGCTGGCCGCCGAAACACACCTGAACCCGCCGCCTTCCGAAGGTCCGAATGTCCACGCCATTAGCCGCCACAAGGGAGGGGCCGTGGCCCCCAGCTTGTATATCGAGATTTGACGCAGGTAGGATGCTACACTGCGCCATGGTGTCGCAAAGGAAACGTCGACCAGATAGGGAGTCGGAGATGAAGAGAAGCTTTCCCGAATCTCCGATGGCCATCGCAGCCGCGGGCCGCTCGTTAGACCCGCTCCTCTTTCGCCGGGGTTGCTGTAGATGTGGGTTTTTTTTGAGCGAAAAACTGCAGGGAGGGCGGCAGCATCTTGCTTTTGCGCCAAAACGGGTGTGGTAGAAGCACAACCCCGCTGATTGAGGAGCTGGAGCCGCATCCGTGGTGGATGGGCGCCTCGTGGCAGCGCAGTACTGCTGTGTCACCGCGAAAATCTTGTCCGCTTCGGCAGCAAGCTCCGCGCAGTCTGTGACTTCGGACCTGGCTAGGGCAGCCTGAACTTGCTCCGGTAGTTGGCTGAGGAATAGCTCCCTGAAGAGGAAGCATTCCGGTTCGGAACCGAGGAGCGTGAGCATTTGGCTCATGAGCTCAGACGGCATGGAGTACCAAAGGCCGGACATAGCGAGCAGCCAGCGGGCGCGCTCCGACTTCGTGAGCCCGAAGACCTGTAGCAACCGCGCCTTTAATGTGTCATACTTGCGATCAGTAGGTGGACTACCAAGTAGGCTGACGATCCGCGAGGCTGTGGTGCTGTCGAGGGCGGAGACCACTTAATAATAACGGGTCTGATCCGCAACGATGTCCCTGATGGCGAACTGGGCTTCAGCCTGGATGAACCACGTGGCTGGTTGTTGCTCCCAGAACTGCGGTAGCTTCAAGGTAACGGCATTCGTTTCCATGTTGAGCATCTTCTGCGAAAACCGTTCGCAAAAGTCGGGGTCACCAATGTAGGAATGTCTAGTTCCTATCCAAAGACTGAGGTCCACTCAGGCGATCAAACAAAACGAAGTTTAATGGAAACTAACAGGTTTAAACAAGTAACTACAGGAGAACATCGAGTGTAGGTCTGCTCAGTTCGGAGGCTCCACGAGGACTGCTCGGGCGGTCCCGTGGTTGACGTCATGACGTCATCACGTTCTTCCCGCCAGTGGGGGATCACGTGATGAACGGCGTGACATCATCGCGTTTACCCACGCTGTTAAAGTAATCACGCTCTGTACAAGTAAACAGTATAAATAAAGATACAGACTCAGGCTGTAGCTAACATGTTGTTAAAGGGAATTATATACAAACGATCTGAGTCCTTTAGTGGCTCCGCCACCGTGGAAGGTTTAGAGGGGATTTGAGGGGAAATTTCTTCACCCAGAGGGTTGTGGGGGTCTGGAACTCACTGCCTGAAAGGGTGGTAGAGGCAGAAACCCTAGCCACATTTAAAAAGCACTTGGGATGCTCTAACCTGCAGGGCTACGGACCAAGAGCTGGGAAGTGGGATTAGGCTGGATAGTTCTTTGTTGGTCAGCGCGGACACGATGGGCTGAAATGGCCTCCTTCCGTGCTGTAACTTTCTATGATTTCTATGATTCTATGAATGTTAAAATCGCACGTTATCCATTTGCTGTAACATCAATTTCGAGCGGCGCCTGTGTGTCTGTACCTCCATCGCTTTAATACTGATAGTTTTATTCACTCCTTCAATCACCGAGCAGCTACCACTCCTGTTGCAGTTTGTTCTGATGTGGTAGCCGTGGTGAGTGCCCGTCTAATGGGCAGCTTATTGCCTGGTGGAGCAAATTCAGCCCAAAATAATCAGGGCGCCTAAGACGCTGTAACCGGTGTTGTGTATGTAACCGTTTACCTTTAAGGGAACTATAGAATGTAACCGTTCGCCTTTAAGAGCACTACTTTAGGGTGGCACTATCTATTGGCTCATGTATACTGTAATACCGATAGTGACCACACCAGTATATAAGGGTTGTGATACGTTAACTAGGGCAGAATCGCCCGAGCCTCTGAATAGTAAAGACGTGTTTTATTTTGTTAACAGTGGAGTCTGTGATTATTTATAATACAACCCACAGACTTAACAACCGGCAACTTTGAAATTGCCGTCAATGCAAATGGATATTGGTTATAGCTCTTCGGTCGATATAAGCGACTGCCCGTTTGAAACATGGACGTTTTAAGGAGTTGGGGACTATATTCGAGTACCGTATGATGCAGGAAAGTCCTGCTGTGTGCCATCGCTGATATGTAACCATTTCTATTCACGCAGTCATTGGGTGGAAAATCTGTAATGCTGCCATCAAGCACCTTGATGATGGCACTTACCTACAATGCATATTTAATTCATTCACGGGATGTGGGCATCGCTGCCAAGGCCAGCATTTATTGCCCATCCCTAGTTGCCCTTGAGAAGGTGGTGGTGAGCCGCCGCCTTGAACCGCTGCAGTCTGTGTGGTGAAGGTGCTCCCACAGTGCTGTTAGGGAGGGAGTTCCAGGATTTTGACCCAGCGTCGATGAAGGAACAGCCGATATATTTCCAAGTCAGGATGGTGTGTGACTTGGAGGGGAACTTGGAGGTGGTGGTGTTCCCATGCGCCTGCTGCCCTTGTCCTTCTAGGCGGAAGAGGTCGTGGGTTTGGGAGGTGCTGCCGAAGAAGCCTTGGCGAGTTGGTTTCCTTTAATTGACTTTGTCCAAAGCTGTTATTGCATTAAAACAACAGATGAATTTTCTGTCTGTTAGGTCTCCAGTAGAACACCCTTAGATGTTGATATTAGGTGTTTGAAGAATCAGAATCTAAATTAATTAGAATGAAAAAATAAAAGCACATCTCAGGTTATACTTGTACATGGATTTTGTGGTTTTGTTTCAAATTTTCCTTCTTCATAGCTCTTAAGATTCCCATCCTCCTCAAAAAAAATTGGATTTTTGTCAATTATGGTCATGGCACAAATGCTACAAGTGCTTGAGAATCCTGCAATATGACTGTGGGAATTTTATTGGCCCGGAATTCGCGCTCAGCGGTGAAGTGGTGCGGCTCGCCGCTGACCTCGAAGAAAGCTGCCCACAAAGATCTTACAATCCCTGTGGCGAAAACTTTAGGTTTCTCTGTGTTAATTTGACTGTATCACTGTCAAAAGGGGATTCCTAGCGCAGAGCAGCAATGATGTCATCGAGCTGTCTAAGCAGCCAATCACATTGAAGAATTCTCAGAGACAGCAAACCAGGAAATAAAAAGCACTGATTCAATTCACTTTTTAAATTTTTTACGAAGATTGAAATAAAGATTGGGGCATACACATGGGGTTAAGGTAGAAGCTGAAATATCAAAAACAAACTTTAAAAAAACAATTATTATTTAAAAAATCTAGTAATTTTCTATCATAATGGAGAAAGATGACACTCCACAAATATAAAATTTGTTTTTCAGGGTCAGAGCGGTTGTTCAGCAGTCAATAGGCTGTTTAAACCCCAGTTACACCTATTCCAACAAGGCTCAACATTTTATGGAGTGTTTCACAGTGATATTAGATCAGAAAAGTTTAAGTTTTCGTCAGTTCAAGTGATTTCACTAATTGCCGGCTACGTGGTGTTTCATAGGGAATGACTGGCCTCAACGTCAGGATTTCCGCATTTATCTGTGCATGCGCTAAACCCTGAAGTTACGGTCAGCTTCGCAGGGTAATGACGGGGAACGCTGACAGTTTCACCGTCATTACCCACCAGAAAATCCAGACCATTGTTTTCTAAGTGAACACTAAAGTGGCTGAGCTGGTGAGGACATCCTGCTCAATACAGAAAGTCACTTCAAAGAGTTTAAAAAAAAACAAGTTTCTTTTCCCATTGAGGACGTAAGACTTTGGACACATTTTGATGCTGGTGGACAGGTAGAAAAATAATTGAAAAAGCGAATGGAATTCTTCTTATCTCAAGGGGGTTGGAATACAAGGCGGTGAAAGTTATGTTTCAGTTGTACAAAGCTCTGGTTAGACCCTGTCTGGAGTGACCGTGTTCAGTTCTGGGCCCCGCCCCTCAGGAAGGATATATTGGCCTTGGAGGGGGGGCAGCGCAGATTCACCAGACTGACACCGGGGCTAAAAGGGTTAAATTACGAGGACAGGTTGCACAGACTGGGCTTGTGTTCCCTCGAGTTTAGAAGATTAAGGGGTGATCTAATCGAGGTGTTTAAGATGATTAAAGGAGTTGATCGGGTAGAGAGAGAGAAACTATTTCCTCTGGTGGGGGGAATCCAGAACAAGGGGGCAGAACCTTAAAATTAGAGCCAGGCCGTTCAGGGGTGATGTCAGGAAACACTTCTTCACACAAAGGGTGGTGGAAATCTGGAACTCTCTCCCCCAAAAAGCTGTTGAGGCTGGGGGGGTCAATTGGAAATTTCAAAACTGAGATTGATAGATTTTTGTTAAGCAAGAGTATTAAGCGATATGGAACCAAGGCGGGTAGATGGTGTTGAGATGCAGATCAGCCATGATCGAATTGAATGGCAGAACAGGCTCGAGGGGCTGAATGGCCTCCTCCTGTTCCTATGTGCCTCTGTTGGAGCTGGGAGTTGCGCACCCTTTCAGTGCGGAGATGTGTCTGCTGAAGGCTGCAGGGACTGACTACACAGCTGATTAACTTCAGTGCTTGACTTTGACGGATATCCTGACCTTCAGCTGTAGACCCAAGCAATAAGTTCTTTATTAGAAATTCTTCAGGGAAGTAGGGCATCTCTGAGATATCAGACCATTTAATTGTCAGCGGAGAAGGAGTTTATTTATCAGTAGACTGTAGGTTACCTGACCTCACTGTCAAATATTAATATTAATTGATGGAAGAAATTACTCAAAAATATACTTCACTGCTTTGAGAAAATTAAAATTATGACCTGAATGTTGTCTAAAGAAGGTCCTTCTTCAGGTTAGATATCTACCCCGAGAGTGGTGAGAATGTGGAGCTTGCTACCTCAGGAAGCTGGATAAACACATGAGGGAGAGCGGAATAGAAGGATATGCTGATAGGGGGAGATGAAGAGGGGGCGGGAGGAGGCTGGTGTGGAGCAGAAACACCAGCATGTCATCCCCATGTGTAAGTAACCCATTATTAAACCAATTCCCTTGAACAGACCAGGTCTAGCCTCACCAATCATGGACTGTTCCCACTTCACTCAATCTCCTGAGGGATTGAAGCACCAACAGAAAAACCACCAAGCAAATAAAGTTCTCCAAACGTCTCCTCGCGAAATCATGAAGTTGAGGGAGGGTCCATCAGGGTGCTAGCTGGCCTGTCGCTGTGCTGTACATTCTATGTGACATGCGCTGGCTTGAACATTTTACGGTGCCTTGAGGCCAGTGATAAGACAGGGGCAGAGACTACCTCTCCTTGAGAGCCAATCTCACAGAATAGATCTGTAAAGTCCGCACCTCAATAATACACGGACTTCGGGAGAACAGTTTAACAGGTACTTTACTGAACAAGAGGCAGCTTGAAACTGAAACTACAGAAGCCTGCTAGGGCCTTTTATACAGGGGTGGTCACTGCCGGTACTGCAGTCTAAGACCAGTTATTCCCTTAAAGGTACATACACAACAATTCCTCCCCTTTTAGATAAACAGTACATAACATTCATTTAACAACTAAATAATAACTAATTACAATTACAATTTTCTCAGTAATATATACATCAACTGAAATAGTCATTTATAAGTTCAGTCTTTGAGGAGGCTTCCTGATCCGGACAGGATAGCGCCTTTCTCGAGTATCCTGTTCTGGCGGTGGAGTCAGTTCTGGCTCATTGTCATTGGTTGGTTCGTCAGCTTCCAATACCCCTGCTTCTGAGGTAGACGCAATCTGTACTTCGGGCTCATTACCAGGTGTACATGCTTGTGGTACAGGTTTGGCTTTTTCCTGTGACTCTAGAATCTGGTCAGCATGGCGTCTCACGATGCTCTCTCCAACGTCCACTGTGTACATTAGTGGTCCCTGCTGTGTGCATATCGTGCCTGGCTGCCATTTTTCTGTTCGGTAGTCGCGGGCCAAGACTGGTTGCCCTATCTTGAAGCTCCTGGTTGGCTTCTCATTTATGTGCTGGAACTGCTTATCCTCAACATCTCGTCTTATGTTTGGTTTGAGCAAATCCAAGCGACATCTTAGTCTCCAGTTGAAAAACAGTACGGCTGGAGTTTGGTTGGTTACTGCATGTGTCGCATTCCGGTAAGCAAACAGGAAGTTATCCACCTTGTGTTGCAGTGGTATGTCGTCATTATACATTGCCTTTATGGCCTTTTTAAAGGTCTGAACAAACCTCTCAGCCAATCCATTTGTGGCTGGATGATATGGGGCAGATGTGTAATGTTTCACCCCATTATTCTTCAGGAACCTCCGGAAATCCTCAGACACAAACTGTGGGCCATTGTCGGAACAGATCTGTTCTGGCAACCCATTCCTGGCGAAGATGGTCCTTAGGACTGCAATAGTTTTCTCCGTGGTGGTGGAGGACATTTTAATGACCTCTGGCCATTTCGAATGGGCGTCCACAGCGATTAGAAACATTGAGTCCATAAATGGACCAGCGAAATCAATGTGTACCCGTTGCCATGGAGATGAGGGCCACTCCCATGGATGTAGCGGGGCCTGTGGTGGAGCGTTTTGGACCTTCTGGCATCCTGTGCATCTCTTGGTCATATCCTCGATTTCTTTATCGATTCCCGGCCACCACACAAACGCCCTGGCTAGGCTCTTCATTTTTACCCCTCCCAGATGACCCTCGTGAAGCTCATTGAGTACTCTATCTCTCAACTTGGGTGGAATTACCACTCGGGATCCACACATCAAGGTTCCCCGGCACACTGACAGCTGTTCCCTCCTTGGCGAGAATGCTGGCAACAGTGAGTCGCCATATGCTGGCCATCCCTTCACCGTCAAATCATAGACCCGAGAGAGTGTCGGGTCATTTCGGGTTTCCTTCTCAATACTTGTGTTTGTAACAGGCAAACATTCGACTATGGTCGCATGGAATATCTCCACCGGGTCCACTGCAGGTGCTTCTTCCGCCATAGGCAACGGTAGGCACGACAGCCCATCAGCGTTTCCATGTTGTTTCGTACCTTTGTACTCTATGTCATACTGATGTGCCCCTAGAAAAAGTGACCATCTTTGCAGCCGTTGCGCCGTCATCACCGGAACGCCCTTCTTTGGGTTAAAAATTGAGACCAGGGGTTGATGATCAGTCAGTAGGGTGAATTTCTGCCCGTGCAGATAGTGATTGAACTTCTTCACCCCCCACACCAGGCTGAGGGCCTCTCTGTCAATCTGGGCGTAGTTACGCTCGGCTGAGGTTAGCGAGCGCGATGCAAAGGCTATTGGCCTCTCTGAACCGTCACGGAATTTGTGTGACAGCACCGCTCCAATGTCATAAGGTGACGCATCACATGCCAACCGAATCGGTAGTGTTGGGTTGTAGTGTGCCAATACTTCTTTTGAAGTGATTTGGCATTTACATTTCTGAAAGGCATTCTTACACTCATCACGCCATTTCCATGTTACACCAGTTTGAAGGAGGGCGTTCAGTGGGTGCAGAATTGTAGATAAATTCGGCAAGAACTTATGGTAGTAGTTCACCAACCCGAGGAACGACCTCAGTTGCGACACATTTTCTGGTGCTGGAGCCTTGACTACAGCCTCAATCTTGTCCGGCGACTTATGCAACCCTTCCTCATCAATCATGTGGCCACAATACGAGATTTGTCTCCTGAAGAACTCGCATTTGGGATGGTTGGCTCGTAGCCCATATTCCTGTAATCTCGTGAGCACCTGCTCCAGGTTGGCAAGGTGTTCACTGTCATTTTCGCCCGTAACCAGGATGTCGTCCAAATAACACTGGGTCCCCGGGATCCCTATGCAGGACTTGTTCCATTGCCCTCTGCCACATAGCCGGGGCCGATGCTACCCCAAATACCAGTCGATTGTACTGGTAAAGGCCTTTGTGAGTGTTTATCGTGAGGTATTTCCTAGATGCTTCTTCCACCTCCATTTGTAGATACACTTGAGCCAGGTCAATCTTTGTAAAACATTTCCCTCCAGATAGTGAGGCGAAAATATCTTCTATCCGCGGAAGCGGATACTGTACTGTGTGCAGGACTGGGTTCACAGTCACCTTGAAGTCCCCACAGATGCGAACCTTCCTTGGCTCCCCAGGCGTGCTGCTCAATGCTTTCTTCATTACAGGAACGATGGGTGTGGCCCACTCGCTCCAGTCCACCTTAGACAGCACCCCTGAACGCTCCAGACTCTCCAGTTCAGCTTCCACAGCTGGGCGTATCATGTATGGCACCGGTCTGGCCTTGAAAAATTTTGAGGTTGCGTTATCCTCAATCTTTATGGTTGCCTTTACTCCTTTTAGAGTCCCAAGTCCTTGTTGGAACACCTCTTCCGCGTCAGATAGAATTTGTGACAGGCGTCCAGGTGCGACGTCATCATCTTTTTTGTCAGTCACAGTTAGTGCCAGAATGGAATGCCAATCCAATTGTAGTCTTCGGATCCATTCACATCCCAATAATGGTGGTCCTCCATCTCGTAGTATATACATGTATAGTTTCTGTGTTTCCTTTCCGTTATATTCAACTGGCACCCTTATTTTTCCTCTGGGGTAGACCTTTTGCCCCGTGTATGTCTTCAATACAATGGACGTGTCCTTTAAGGGTATGTGTGAGAATAGCCGCTCATAGTCCCGGTGCCAGGGTTAAGGACATCTCCTCTGGGCTGGAAAGAAACTTGCAGTGGGAGGGGATGGATCCAGTTGTCGTGGTCCATGTTGGTACAAACGACGTAGATAGGACTAGGAAGCCGGTTCTGTTAAAGGAGTATGAGCAGCTAGGGGTCAAATTAAAAAACAGAACCTCAAGGGTAATAATCTCTGGATTATTACCTGAGCCACGAGCGAATTTGGCTAGGACAAATAAAATTAGAGAGTTAAATGCGTGGCTCAAAGACTGGTGTGGGAGAAATGGGTTTTGCTTCCTGGGACACTGGCACCAGTACTGGGGCAGGAGGGAGCTGTTCCGTTGGGATGGGCTTCACTTGACCAGTGCTGGGACTGGAGTCCTGGCGGATCATATAACTAGGGCTGTAGAGAGGGCTTTAAACTAACTAGTGGGGGGGAGCTTCCTAGAGAGCAAATAATAAAAATGACAACAGAGAAGGTCATAGACTTAGGGAGCAGTGGGGAAATTAAAAACCAGAGCATGTCAGGAAGGGGCAGAAGGTATGGAGTAAAAGGTAAAGTAATAAAAAGGGCAAAAGCAGGAACTAAGTGTCACAAAACATATTTGAAAGTTCTCTATCTGAATGCACGTAGCATTCGTAACAAAATAGACGAGTTAATGGCATATAAGGTAGCCAAATCTAGTGGGAGGATAGAGGATTGGGAAAACTTTAAAAGACAGCAAAAAATAACAAAAAGATTGATTAAGAAAGGGAAGATAGATTATGAAAGTAAATTAGCAAAAAATATAAAAACAGATAGTAAGAGTTTTTATAGTTATATAAAAAGAAAAAGGGTGGCTAAAGTAAATGTTGGTCCCTTAGAGGATGGGACCGGGAAATTAATGGTGGGAAATATGGAGATGGCAAAAACACTGAATGAATATTTTGTATCAGTCTTTACAGTAGAAGACACTAAGAATATCCCAACACTGGACAAACACGGGGCTATAGGGGGGGAGGAGCTAAACACGATCAAAATCACTAAGGAAGTGGTACTTGGTAAAATAATGGGACTCAAGGCGGATAAATCACCTGGACCTGATGGCTTACATCCTAGGGTCTTGAGGGAAGTGGCGGTAGGGATTGTGGATGCATTGGTAATAATTTTCCAAAACTCCCTGGACTCAGCAAAGGTCCCGGCAGACTGGAAAACGGCTAATGTAACACCCTTATTTAAAAAGGGCAGTAGACAGAAGGCTGGAAACTATAGGCCGGTTAGCCTAACATCTGTGGTAGGTAAAATTTTGGAGTCCATTATTAAGGAGACAGTAACAGGACATTTGGATAATCATCATTTAATAGGACAAAGTCAGCATGGTTTTATGAAGGGGAAGTCATGTTTGACAAATTTGCTGGAGTTCTTTGAGGAAGTAACATATAGGATGGATAAAGGGGAACCAGTGGACGTAGTGTATTTAGACTTCCAAAAGGCATTTGACAAGGTGCCACACAAAAGATTATTGCTTAAGATAAAAAATCACGGGATTGGGGGTAATATTCTGGCATGGATAGAGGATTGGCTATCTAACAGAAGGCAGAGAGTTGGGATAAATGGTTCATTCTCAGAATGGCAATCAGTAACTGGTGGTGTTCCGCAGGGGTCGGTGCTGGGTCCCCAACTCTTTACAATCTATATTAACAATTTGGAGGAGGGGACCGAGTGTAACATATCAAAGTTTGCAGATGATACTAAGATGGGAGGGAAAGTAGTGAGTGAGGAGGACATAAAAAACCTGCAAGGGGACACAGACAGGCTAAGTAAGTGGGCAGAGATTTGGCAGATGGAATACAATACTGGAAAGTGTGAGGTTATGCACTTTGGCAGGAAAAATCGTAGAGCAAGCTATTATCTTAATGGCAAGAAACTGGAAAGCACTGAAGTACAAAGGGATCTGGGGGTCCTGGTGCATGAAACTCAAAAGATTAGTATGCAGGTGCAGCAAGTGATTAAGAAGGCCAATGGAATGTTGGCTTTCATTGCTAGGGGGATAGAATATAAAAATAGGGATGTATTGCTTCAGTTGTACAAGGTATTGGTGAGACCGCACCTGGAATACTGCATACAGTTCTGGTGTCCATACTTAAGAAAGGGCATACTTGCTCTCGAGTCAGTACAAAGAAGGTTCACTCGGTTAATCCCGGGGATGAGGGGATGGACATATGAGGAGAGGTTGAGTAGATTGGGACTCTACTCATTGGAGTTCAGAAGAATGAGAGGCGATCTTATTGAAACATATAAGATTGTGAAGGGGTTGGATTGGGTGGATGCGGGGAGGATGTTCCCGATGATGGGTGAAACTAGAACTAGGGGGCATAGTCTTAGAATAAGCGGCTGCTCTTTCAAAACTGAGATGAGGAGGAACTACTTCACTCAGAGGGTGGTAGGTCCATGGAATATGCTGCCCCAAAAAGCTGTAGAAGCTACATCATTACATAAATTTAAAACAGAAATAGACAGTTTCCTAGAAGTAAAGGGAAATAAGGGCTACGGGGAGCGGGCAGGAATTTGGACATGAGTCTAGGTTCGGATCGGGCATGGCCCTGTGGGTAGTGGAGCGGGCCCAGGGGCCGTGTAGCCTGATCCTGCTCCTATTTCGTGCGTCTAATTCTGTTAGATTCAGGAGATGGTTCTGTGATAGTAGATTGGCGGTTAGGATCAGATCAGCCATGATCTTATTAAATGGTGAAGCAGGCTCGAGGGGCCGATTGGCCTACTCCTGCTCCTATTTCTTATGTTCTTATGATTCATGACAGTTAGGGCTGATCCTGTGCCCAATTCCATCTTCACTGGGGACCCTGCTATCATGAGGGTGACCCAAATGGTTCGGTGATCTTCTTTTGCGATCACGTTGTGTAACTTTAAACAACTTAGTCGCCTGCTCCCGGAGTCCTTATCACTCTCCTGATCTTCTGAACTACCATCTGTCAGTTTCTTTACTTTCCTGTACTGTTCCTTAGTAGTTCTTGTCGTGTTGGTCGTCTTTCCCGATCTGCAGACTCTTGCTATATGTCCCATTTTCCCGCATTGCCTGCATATTTTGTCTTTAAACCAGCAGTCCTTCTGCTCATGGGTTGTTCTGCCGCAGCGATAGCACTTTTCGGCTCCATACGCCATTTTGTTAGCGCTGTATTCTTGTGGTTTCTGTTGTATTTCCACAGCTCCCCGTGCTGCTGCTTCATAGGATACTGCCACGCTGAAAGCCTGTTCTAGCGTCAGGTCCTTTTTTGAAAGTAGTCGTTTCTGGGTTCCTTCACTCTGGAGCCCGCAGACAAACTTATCCCGTAAGGTGTCTGCCAGTCCTGCTCCGAACTGGCAGTGCTTCGATAACTTGCGTAGTTCCGTAAGATAGTCAGCATTGCTCTCATCTTTGTGCTGGTTTCTTTTATGGAACTTGAATCTTTCTGCTATCAGCAGTGGTGTAGGGCTTAGATGTTCCTGTAAGATATGAACAATCTCCTCAAAACTTTTCTCCATTGGTTTAGCTGGGGTAATTAAATTCCGCAATAGGCCGTACGTACTCGCACCCATCAGATTTAATAATACCGACGCCCTCTTTCCATCAGCCACCTCATTTGCCTTGCAGTACACTTCAATTCTTTCCACATACGTGGTCCAGTCTTCTACCTCGTTGTCGAAAGCAGTGATACTGCCACTTTTCGACATCTTGGGCGATTTAAAATGGCGCCTCCCGCGCTTTTGCTTCTTCCCCAATGGAATAAAATGGCGCCTCCCGCGCTTTTGCTTCTTCCCCAACGGGATAAAATGGCGCCTCCCGCGCTTTTGCGTCTTCCCCTTACTGCCACGCTGCTCCTAGCATTCTACGGGGTAATGGCGGCGACCCGCAGCTTCGGCGCGTCTCGCTTTCCTTCCCCCCCGTTTAGTTTCTGTCCGCTGTCCTGTTCTTGAGCACCGACCGCGTCCTGTGCGCTCCACCCTCTCTCTCTTGTTTTCTTTTCCTGGCGACGCTGCGCGGCCCGATTTGTAGAGCCGCTCGATCGAGCTTGAGCCCGCCGCAGTCTGGAAGGGTCAGCGCGCTACCTGCTACCAGCACGATTCGCTGGAACCACAGTCTCTCCCGCAATTCTCCAAACACTGATGGATTCTTTGGGCGGTTGCCCTCGGTCGACGCCTGTTGCTCAGACGACGACCTTCCAGGACCTTCCTTTCAGGCGAGATCCCCGTGAGATGATGCCACACTGCAGGTGAGTTCGAACTTACTCGTCGCCACTGTAAAGTCCGCGCCTCAATAATACACGGACTTCAGGAGAACAGTTTAACAGGTACTTTACTGAACAAGAGGCAGCTTGAAACTGAAACTACAGAAGCCTGCTAGGGCCTTTTATACAGGGGTGGTCACTGCCGGTACTGCAGTCTAAGACCAGTTATTCCCTTAAAGGTACATACACAACAAGATCCAATGTAAACTCATTCGAATATTGAAAGGCGGCTCTTGACACGCTCGGAGAATGCTGAGTGTGCGGAGGCGGCGGTGGGATTCTCTGCGCCATTTTATTTGAGGACGTGCGGGACAGCAGCAACTGGAGGAGACGGTCTAGGAGGCTCCATACTCTATCAAAACCCTTCATAATTTTGAACACTATCCTGGAGTTTCAATTTACTGCCCTTTTGGAGTCCAGGAGAATCAAGTTAATCAAGTGTTCTGTTGAATTGTGTAAAATTTATGGCAGAAGGCACAATAACCTGGATCTGGCTCTTTCTGAGCGTGTGTGAGGTTTGTGTAGTGAGTGGTTCATAGGCACAGCTAGCACGCTGATGGGTCCACCCTCAACTTCATGATTTCGCGAGGAGACGTTTGGAGAACTTTATTTGCTTGGCGGTTCTTTCTGTTGGTGCTTCAATCCCTCAGGAGATTGAGTGAAGTGGGAAGAGTCCATGATTGGTGAGGCTAGACTTGGTCTGTTCAAGGGAATTGGTTTAACAATGGGTTACTTACACCTGGGGATGACACGTGGGCATGCCTGAAGGGAAAGACTTTTAAGGCATTGGCAAAATCTGGAATGAGGCATTGGAGATTTATTTGAAGTAAAACATGTCGTCGCCTGGTTGGATTGCACGGTGTGTTCACACTGGCCTCTGGCAGGTTGCAGCCTGTTCTACATCTCGGTTGAGCCAACATTATGGGCTGGTTGGAGTCTGTGCTTTGTGCTGGATTTGCATAATGGACAAAGATGTAAATACAGAGGTGCTGATTAACCTCCGGGACGTGGACAATTGCACACGAAAGAATCCCAGAAATGAGCATGGTCCGCCTTTGCTGATCCCCAACAAGGTTCTTTGTAATCTACCACAGGCAGTGGGGTAGATGTTCAAGTTAATGGGCGGGTGACTTGTGACGTCAAGTCTACCCCCACTGCTACATAATGGCAGGAAGTTGTGTCGGGGTGATCAACATAGGGTCTTGTGGGCTACAGCAAGTAGGGGCATACACCTTTTTTGCTCTCCCACTCCAGAGACTTGAGCTCAAAAACCAGCTGGCACTCCCAGGGCAATACTGAGGGAGCGCTGCACTGTCGGAGGGGCAGTACTGAGGGAGCGCCGCACTGTCGCAGGGGCAGTACTGAGGGAGTGCCGCACTGTCGGAGGGGCAGTGCTGAGAGAGCACCGCACTGTCGGAGGGGCAGTACTGAGGAAGTGCCGCACTGTCGGAGGGGCAGTACTGAGGGACTGCCGCACTGTCGGAGGGGCAGTACTGAGGGAGTGTCGCACTGTCGGAGGGGCAGTGCTGAGAGAGCACCGCACTGTAAGAGGGGTAGTACTGAGGAAGTGCCGCACTGTCAGAGGGGCAGTACTGAGGGAGAGCCGCACTGTCAGAGGGGCAGTACTGAGGGAGCGCTGCACTGTCGGAGGGGCAGTACTGAGAGAACGCTGCACTGTCGGAGGGGCAGTACTGAGGGCGTGCCGCTCTGTTGGAGGGACAGTACTGATGGAGTGCCGCACTGTCAGAGGGCAGTACTGAGGGAGCGCCGCACTGTCGGAGGGGCAGTACTGAGGGAGCGCCGCACTGTCGGAGGGGCAGTACTGAGGGAGCGCCGCACTGTCGGAGGGGCAGTACTGAGGGAGCGCTGCACTGTCGGAGGGGCAGTACTGAGGGAGCGCTGCACTGTCGGAGGGGCAGTACTGAGGGAGCGCTACACTGTCGAAGGGGCAGTACTGAGGGAGCGCTGCACTGTTGGAGGGGCAGTACTGAGGGAGCGCCGCACTGTCGGAGGGGCAGTACTGAGGGAGCGCTGCACTGTTGGAGGGGCAGTACTGAGGGAGCGCCGCACTGTCGGAGGGCAGTACTGAGGGAGCGCCGCACTGTCGGAGGGGCAGTACTGAGGGAGCGCCGCACTGTCGGAGGGGCAGTACTGAGGGAGCGCCGCACTGTCGGAGGGGCAGCACTGAGGGAGAGCAGCACTGTTGGAGGGGCAGTACTGAGGGCGTGCCACACTGTCGGAGGGGCAGTACTGAGGGAGCGCTGCACTGTCGGAGGGGCAGTACTGAGGGAGCGCCGCATTGTCGGAGGGGCAGTACTGAGGGAGCGCTGCACTGTCGGAGGGGCAGTACTGAGGGAGCGCCGCACTGTCGGAGGGGCAATACTGAGGGAGCGCTGCACTGTCGGAAGGGCAGTACTGAGGGAGCGCAGCACTGTCGGAGGGTCAGTACTGAGGGAGCGCCGCACTGTCGGAGGAGCAGTACTGAGGGAGCGCCGCACTGTCGGAGGGGCAGTACTGAGGGAGCGCCGCCCTGTCGGAGGGGCAGTACTGAGGGAGCGCTGCACTGTCGGAGGGGCAGTACTGAGGGAGCGCCGCACTGTCGGAGGGGCAGTACTGAGGGAGCGCTGCACTGTCGGAGGGGCAGTACTGAGGGAGTGCTGCACTGTCGGGGGGCAGTACTGAGGGAGCGCCGCACTGTTGGAGGGGCAATACTGAGGGAGTGCTGCACTCTCGGGGGGCAGTACTGAGGGAGTGCTGCACTGTCGGGGGGCAGTACTGAGGGAGCGCCGCACTGTTGGAGGGGCAGTACTGAGGGAGTGCTGCTCTGTCGGGGGGCAGTACTGAGGGAGTGCTGCACTGTCGGGGGGCAGTACTGAGGGAGCGCCGCACGTCAGAGGGGCAGTACTGAGGGAGCGCCGCACTGTCGGAGGGGCAGTACTGAGGGAGCGCCGCACTGTCGGAGGGGCAGTACTGAGGGAGCGCCGCACTGTCGGAGGGGTAGTACTGAGGGAGCGCCGCACTGTCGGAGGGGCAGTACTGAGGGAGCGCCGCACTGTCGGAGGGGCAGTACTGAGGGAGCGCCGCACTGTCGGAGGGGCAGTACTGAGGGAGCGCCGCACTGTCGGAGGGGCAGTACTGAGGGAGCGCTGCACTGTCGGAGCGCCGCACTGTCGGAGAGGCAGTACTGAGGGAGTGCTGCACTGTCGGGGGGCAGTACTGAGGGAGCGCCGCACTGTCGGAGGGGCAGTACTGAGGGAGCGCCGCACTGTCGGAGGGGCAGTACTGAGGGAGCTCCGCACTGTCGGAGGGGCAGTACTGAGGGAGCGCCGCACTGTCGGAGGGGCAGTACTGAGGGAGCTCCGCACTGTCGGAGGGGCAGTACTGAGGGAGCGCCGCACTGTCGGAGGGGCAGTACTGAGGGAGCGCCGCACTGTCGGAGGGGCAGCACTGAGGGAGCGCCGCACTGTCGGAGGGGCAGTACTGAGGGAGCGCCGCACTTTCGGAGGGGCAGTACTGATGGAGAGCCGCACTGTCGGAGGGGCAGTACTGAGGGAGTGCCGCACTGTCTCCGTATGAGGGACCGTGTACCCGGGCAAGCAATGTCCTCGGAAGAGTCCGCGGTTCATGAAACCCGTCCTTGAATAGACGAGAGCCAGAGTGGTTGGGATATATGCCTATCACACCCTTCGACAGAGTCACTGTTTCAGCCCAATGGACTGAGCAGTGTTATTGTATTACTTATAAACGGTGTCTGAATGTGCCATCGTGTGACCTCACGCCCGCGGCAATTATAGGCACATTTGTTTTGCGGTGCAGTGTATTTGTGCTGCTAAAAATGTTTGCCTCGCTGCGCTGCGCAACCTACATTTTCCACCCTGGCGACCTTGCTGTGCTCCCACCCTGCGTGTCCCTGGGTTCAGTTTAGATAATATGGTCAGCGTATGATAGGGTGGATAGAGGGATGCTTTTTTCGCTGGTGGGGGAGTCCGGGACAAGGGGGACATAACCTTAAGTTCAGAGCCAGGCCATTCAGGAGAGAAGTTAGGAAACTTCTTCACACAGAGGGTGGTAGAAGAGTGGACCTCTCTCCCAGGGGGAAAAATTCGGTATCGCCCCATTTGGGGCGCCATTATCGGCTGTGCACAAAGTTTAGCGCCTGGCGCTAATTATCGCCTCCGACGGCAAACTTGGCTTTTATCGCCCCTGGAGGTGATTGGAGCGCTAAATCAGGTGCTTCACACCTGTCTTAAGGCACAAAGGCCGAGGAGCGAGGCGCTACCTCAAAGCACTGGCGAAGCAAGGAAGGGCAAATCAAAATGAACCTGCAAAGTGCTGCTCAGTACCCAAAACTCCTTCACACAGCGTTGAATCTCTCCAGAAGTCTCTCTCTCTCTCTCAGAATGCGTGGTGCAAAAATGTCACCGACAAAAAAGGCAGGAAGTGGTCGCCTTTAAATAGCGCTCCCCCAGTCCCTTTCTGACAGCAGAACGCTCCCCTCAACCTGTCGTTGCTAGCGGCAGGCGGTAAGGCAGGGGGCGCCACTCAATATCCGGTCCGGGGCGCTAACGGGGCGCTACGTACTCGACTGATGTCACGATCTGCCGGCGCAGGAGATCGTGGCGGTAGTGTTTAGCGCCGCCGCAAAATGTCCAGTTAATTTCGCGAGCGGCGCAAACATCGCCGCGCCCGGGCGCCAGTTGCTTTGCGCCCCATTAGCGCCCTCTTAAGGCATTAACGGGAGGCACAACGAACTGAATTTTTCCCCCATGGAGCCAAGGCTGGTGGATGGAGTTAGGATACAGATCAGTCATGATCTCATTGAATGGCGGAACAGGCTCAAGGGGCTGAATGGCCTCCTCCTGTTCCTGTATGGTGTTAGCCATGGCTCAGTGGGTCACACTCTTGCCTTCAGAGTCAGAAGGTTGTGGGTTCAAGTCCCACTCCAGAGGCTTGAGCACAAAAATCTAGGCTGACACTCCAGTGCAGTACTGAGGGAGTGCTGCATTGTCAGAGGTGCTGTCTTTCAGATCAGACGTTAAACCGAGGCCCTTTCAGGTGAACGTAAAAGATCCCATGGCACTATTTCGAAGAAGAGCTATATCCCATGTCCTGGCCAATATTTATCCCTCAATCAACATCACTAAAACAGATTATCTGGTCATTATCACATTGCTGTTTGTGGGAGCTTTCTGTGCGCAAATTGGCTGCCGTGTTTCCTACATTACAACAGTGACAACACTTCAAAAGTACTTCATTGGCTGTAAAAGCGCTTTGGGACATCCGGTGGCCGTGAAAGGCGCTATAGAAATGCAAGTCTTTCTTTTTTTTGCAATGTTCCTATGTTCTTTCAGCCCATCTGAATTATAATGCTATAATTCCAATTCCCTGCCACTTCCCCAGTTTATAGTTTGGTTTGTATGTTATCAGGCCTTTTCAAGAACATAAAGTACATCATTCAATGGCCAAATTGCAGTCCAGTAAATATCTGGAGAGGCTACAAACGAAATGATAATACAAACCTATGCTTTGGGCCAACTGGTCACGAAGTTGTTAGAATGTAATCAAAGGAGCTAAATAGTATTGTGATTTAAGAAGGTGCCTTTAATTAACTTTTCAAAAGGGGCCTGTATTTTCTGAGAGGTCTCTGTATGCGGTCCTGGTTCTGATTGGTTCCTCACTTGCAGCTATTGATTCCTGGTAGTATCTTGAGCTAGGCGCCTGGATATGGAATTGACTGACTTCTGACAGTGATGGGTCACAGTGGGGCCGATGGGAATGTGAGAATTATTGATTCCTGTGGATGCAGTACACAAGAAAGCTGAGTAACTTCAGGTTTGGATTCTAGAGATTAAGTGATTGTATTAAAAGGAGGTTCTGTCGAACGGATCTGTGAAACAATGGGATTAAAAGTGAATTTATAATTGTTATCTTTGAAACGTCCTGAGGTCATAGAATCATGGAATAGTACAGCACAGAAGGAGGCCATTCGGCCCATCGAGTCTGCGTCGGCTCTTTCGAAGAGCAATCCAGTTAGTCCCACTCCCCCGCTCTTTCCCCAGATCCCTGCAATTTTTTCTCCATCAAGTATTTATCCAATTCCCTTTTGAAGGCGACTATTGAATCTGTATCCACCGCCCTATCAGGCAGCGCATTCCAAATCCTAGAATCATAGAATCATAGAAATTTACGGCACAGAAGGAGGCCATTCGGCCCATCGTGACTGTGCCGGCCGAAAAAGAGCTATCCAGCCTGATCCCAACACTTGGTCCGTAGCCCTGTAGGTTACGGCACTTCTTAACAGCACAGCGCAATCTTGAAAGGCACTATATAAATGCAAGTCTGCCTGTCTCTTTCTTTCTTTCTTTCTTACTTCACTGATCATGATCCCTTAGCTTGTTGATTAGGTCGAAGCTCTGTGCAATGAATACACACCTGGCCTTGCCTTGGAGCCGATGATCCGCATACACCGTTCGTGTATACATCTGGAAATGAGGAAATGTATCAGAGTAAAAGATCATTCTGATTCTATTGTTCCTCATTTTTGTTCATACAATACCTGGGTCAATCAACAACAATCTGTAGGCTGGTCATATTAAAAAAAACAAGTAACTGGAAGACGCGATTTTTGGGTTATGTTACAGATGGAGTATAGGAGACAAGACAAGGGAAGACAGAATGAGAAAGTGGTGCTAGAGAAGCTTCCTAACTGTCTCGGCACCATTCATGGAGACAATGATGATCTACACCTGTCATCATGTCTACATCGCTGAGGGCTTACACTGGGCTCCAGGAAAGGGCTCGGTGATACACCGGTCTGTGGTCATAGGGCTCAGACGGAGACAGCGATTTCCAGGTTTTCCTACACTGGGGACTGGGTGGTTCCTGTGAGATAGCACAGTTGGGGCTGATTATCCTCCGATGGTGCTTTGGTGTAAAGACACACCTCAGTACAGCGCATGGAGGGAAATTGGGTGCAGAAGATCGCATGTGTATAATGGAGCTGATTCGTTGTCCATCCATTCGTTTAACTAGATGAAAAATCAGGCCAGCAATCCTCCCCCTCCCTCTCCCTAGTTTCCTATAGGTAATTATAGAATTATATTGAATTTATAGCACCGAAATAGGCCGGTGTTTATGCTCCAACCCAGCCTCCTCCCACCCCTTTCCCTTAAATGTATCTCTGCTATTCGCCTCAACTACCCCTTGTGGGAGCGAGTTCCACATTCTCACCACTCTCTGGGTAAAGAAGTTTCTCCTGAATTCCTTTATTAGTGACTATCTTATACTAGCTGAAGTGCCTGGCGGTGCCGAGGCTTTTTCGAGGGCATGTTGTTGTTGGAAGAGAGAGAGAGAGAGCGACTGGGGGGGGGGGGAGAGGGAGGGGGGGAGGGCGGGGGGGGAAGGGAGGGCGGGGGGGGAAGGGAGGGCGGGGGGAGGGGAAGGGGGGAGGGGAAGGGGGAGGGGAAGGGGGGAGGGGGGAAGGGAAGGGGGAGCGGGGGGGAAGGGGGGGAAGGGAAGGGGAGAGGGGGAAGGGGAGGAGGGGTGGGGGAGGGGGGGCGGGGAGGGGGGGGGCGGGGGGGGGGAGGGTGGGGCGCAGGGGGGGGAGGGAGGGGAGGGAGGGCGGGGCCCCCCCGAGGGTCGGCGGGGCCCCCCCGAGGGTCGCGGCCCCCCGAGGGTCGCGGCCCCCCCCCGAGGGTCGCGCCCCCCCCTGAGGTGAAGACCGCCGATTGCGGCTGTGCGAGACGGCCGGTTGCCAGGGTGACGCTTAGCGGCCCCCCCCCGAGGGTCGCGCCCCCCCCCCGTGGGTCGCGCCCCCCCCGAGGGTCGTGGCCCCCACCGTGGGTCGCGCCCCCCCCCGAGGGTCGTGGCCCCCCGAGGGTCGCGGCCCCCCCCCAAGGGTCGCGCCGCCCCCCCCCCCCCCGAGGTGAAGACCGCCGATTGCGGCTGTGCGAGACGGCCGGGGGGCCGGTTGCCAGGGTGACGCTTGACGCTCAGCAAGCCCCGCCCCCGGCTGAGCCAGAGAGAGACGCCGAGTCTCAGCTCCTGCTGCGCGCGCACCCTAGCGGCGCTGGGCTGAGGCTCGGCCCTCCAGCCTTCGAGTGGGGCCGGGAGGTGCCCAGCTCGGGCGTGGGTGCGAAGGAGAAGCCGAGGCTTCGAGGCCTACCTGGAAAAACGGGGAAAGGTAGGAAAATTAATGAGATTAGATAAGTTAATTACTTTCTAAATCATTTTTTTTTAAAACAATATGTGTTTTAAAAGCAACGTTTTTTTTAAAGATGCAGAAAGCGGGAAAAAGAAAGGAAAAGTTTGGAATCAAGATGGCGGCGACTCACCTCGGTTCAGAACGATAAGGCCCGGCCACACACGCACCGATTGGCCCGGCGGCACACGCCAGCAACCCGGCGTATGATTGGTCGAGCTCGAGGTCACTCTGTCGCTAATGAGCGGATAATGAGATGCTAATGAGCGGAATGTTAATGTTTTTCGGATACCGCGGGCGCGATTTTAGCCCGGCCGAAACGTAAATACGCTTAAAACCGTCTCGGAAGCGTAAGCTTTCTTTGGAGGTAACGCGCGCGTAGGTACGCCCTGTAACTTTTGAGCGCATACCCGACAGACGCACACGCGATGACAGACAGACAGACAGACAGACAGACAGAAGTACCGATTTATATATATAGATAATCCTTCACACTAAAGCGAAATAAGAGGAAAATCTGCCGGGTTGTTTGTTCACTTCTTGGTTCAGGTCCAGCCCAGAATAGCAGAATGAAAGTCAGCTCTCACTGCTGGATTCCTATGCCGAATTATTCTTGACACTTCCAGTCCCCAGGAGACACTGGAATTGATAGGGTAGATATTTACCCCCGAGATCTCTGCGCTCCTCCAATTCTGACCTCTAGTGCATCCCCGATTTTAATCGCTCCATCATTGGTGGCCGTGCCTTCAGCTGCCTGGGCCCTAAGCTCTGGAATTCCCTCCCTAAACCTCTCCGCCTCTCTACCCTCTCTCCTCCTTTAAGACGCTCCTTAAAACCTACCTCTTTGACCCAGCTTTTGGTCACCTGTCCTAATTTCTACTTATGTGGCTCAGTGTCAAATTTTTGATTGGTAATCGCTCCTGTGAAGCGCCTTGGGACGTTTTGCTATGTTAAAGATGCTCTATAAATGCAAGTTGTTGTTGTTGTGAGAGTCCAGAACAAGGGGGCAGAACCTTAAAATTAGAGCCAGGCCGTTCAGGGGTGATGTCAGGAAGCACTTCTTCACACAAAGGGGAGTGGAAATCTGGAACTCGCTCCCCCAAAAAGCTGTCGAGGCCGGGGGGGGTCAATTGAAAATGTCAAAACTGAGATTGATCGATTTTTGTTAGGCGAGGGTATTAAGGGTTACGGAACCAAGGCGGGTAAATGGAGTTAAGATACAGATCAACCGTGATCTAACTGAATGACAGACAGGCTCGAGGGGCCGAATGGCCTCCTCCTGTTCCTGTGTGTTCCTTTGTAGATCCCTGACATCTCTTACCTTGGGAAGCACAGCATATATATTTGTAAAAATGAATTGTTTTCTGGACTGTAAGCATCATCAGGTATTCATGCCAACCTTTCATGTGAATCAATAGAAGTTGTCACAAGCATGTGTACATGAATAGCATCAATATTCCTGTTGTCACGTAGACATTAATAGTAATGATCTCCGCTCACAGTGTCACTAGGTTATCGTGCATTCATGGGCCTGGATCCATTTCCTTTTCTACAACCACCAGCACCTCCCAGGAAAACACAACAGCCTGGAATTTGCGGTGGGCTAGTATCAGTAATGGTGACCATGAAACTATCGGATTGTTGTTAAAAACCCATCTGATTCACTAATGTCCTGTAGGGAAGGAAATCCAAACCCACAGCAATGTGGTTGACTCTTAACTGCCCTCTGAAATGGCCGAGCGAGACACTCAGTTATATTCAAGAAAGCGACTCACCACCACCTTCTTGAGTGCAATTAGGGATGGTCAATAAATGCTGGCCTTGCCAGCAATGCCCACATCCCAAAGAATGAATTAAAAAAATAACAGCAAACGGACAGTGTCAAATTTATCCATTTTAATAAAAATTAAAATTTTTAAGAAACTTTAAAAAAATGTCTTTTTTAAAGTTTATTCATCGTTATTTCAGGTTTGCCTTTTCCCCGTGTGAGAGCCCCAATCTTCGTTTTAACATTTTTAAAAAGTCAGAGTAAAAGGAGTTTCTTCACTTCCTGGTTCCCAGTCTGTGAGAATTCTGCATTGTGATTGGCTGCTCAGACAGCTTGTTGACATCACAGCAGCTCACGTTAGGGATTCCCCATGAACTCACACGGACCTCAACTGAACGTTGGAAAAGCCGAATATCCCACAGAGATCGAGATCTTTGTGGGAAGCTTACCTCAGGGCCAGCGGCATCACCGCTGACTGCAAATCCTGGGCCAACCAGTGCCACGTAAACTGGAACGAGGTATAAGTAGAGATGGAAAAAAAAGGCACCACCACAATTTGTAATTCAAACTAGCAATGCATTTACTTTCCGTGATGTAGCCTAAGAATTCTTTACAGAAAACATTGAACGTGTGGAGAGAAGTGTGTTCACTCTGAGACGATCTGTCCTCTCAGTACATGCGAAAATCATATATTGTGTCCAGCATATTGGCCCAGAAATTCAGGTTGGGGGCTTCCCGCGGGTGTAAGCCCCCGACCTGCACTTACCTTGTGCGCCGGTCGTTGAGCTGTGGGCCCCCGTGGGATTCCGATCCTGGGCCTGGTCCAGTTGCCGGCGCGCAGTGCTTGCGTATCCCAGGGGCGCAGTTAGTTCGATGCGTCCCCTGGGATCACGTGGGCCATGGGGAGCCAATCGGAGCAGGGAATGCTTCATTCATAAGTTTGACAAGAAGAGCTGTCAAAACTTATAAATACTACGGCCCCAAAACATCACTAAATCTTCAAATAATTTTTTTTTTAAATCACATTTTTTAAATAAACTATAAATTACATGAAATAACTATTTTAAACAATAATTTAAATTTTTGAAAAAAATAATTTTATTTTCTAACGGGGCTAAAAATAAACTTACCTTTCTTTAAAGTATTTAAAAATAATAAACCTGTGGAAAAAATGTTTTCATTTTAATTAATTCACCACTTACCTTGTAAAAAGCAGGCCTTACACCTGCTTTTTAAATGTGTAAATTCTGGAGTCTTACCCTCCCGGGAAAATCTGTAAAAAAAAACGAAGTTTGATGCGCACGCGCAACCTCTCCCGCGCACGCGTTCGACCTCTGAACCCCCTTCTTTCAGGGGAACGGAAGTTCCGGTCTCCCGCGCATGCGCAGTGCATGCAGGAAACCGGCACTTCCATTGGGCCTACAGGTGAGTACCCCGTGCGTACTCACCCGTGGAGACCCGAATTTCTGGGCCAATAAATATATGAATGACCACACACCCTCCCTCAGACACCTCCTGTTATTGTAGTCAAGTTGAGCAACCACAACACTGAGATGCCTAAAGAAAGAACCTGCATTTCTATAGCGTCATTTATGACCTCAGGACATCCCAAAGCGCGTTACAGCCAATGAAGCACTTTTTGAAGTGTAGTCACTGTTGTAATGTAGGAAACTTGGCAGCCAATTTGCACACAGCAAGCTCCCACAAACAGCAATGTGATAATGACTAGATAATCTGTTTTAATGATGTTGATTGAGGGATAAATATTGGCCCCAGGACACCGGGGAGAACCCCCCCTGCTCGTCTTCAAAATAGTGGCCGTGGGATCTTTTATGTCCACCTGAGAGGGCAGATGGGGCCTCGGTTTAATGTCTCATCCAAAAGACGGCACCTCCGACAGTGCGGCGCTCCCTCAGTACTGCCCCTCCGACAGTGCAATGCTCCCTCAGTACTGTCCCTCCGACAGTGCGGCGCTCCCTCAGTACTGCCCCTCCGACAGTGCGGCGCTCCCTCAGTACTGCCCCTCCGACAGTGCGGCGCTCCCTCAGTACTGCCCCTCCGACAGTGCGGCGCTCCCTCAGTACTGCCCCTCCGAAGGTGCGGCACTCCCTCAGTACTGCCCCTCCGACAATGCGGCACTCCCTCAGTACTGCCCCTCCGACAGTGCGGCGCTCCCTCAGTACTGCCCCTCCGACAGTGCGGCACTCCCTCTGTACTGCCCCTCCGACAGTGCGGCGCTCCCTCAGTACTGCTCCTCCGACAATGCGGCACTCCCTCAGTACTGCCCCTCCGACAGTGCGGCGCTCCCTCAGTACTGCCCCTCCGACAGTGCGGCGCTCCCTCAGTACTGCCCCTCCGACAGTGCGGCGCTCCCTCAGTACTGCCCCTCCGACAGTGCGGCGCTCCCTCAGTACTGCCCCTCCGACAGTGCGGCGCTCCCTCAGTACTGCCCCTCCGAAGGTGCGGCACTCCCTCAGTACTGCCCCTCCGACAATGCGGCACTCCCTCAGTACTGCCCCTCCGACAGTGCGGCGCTCCCTCAGTACTGCCCCTCCGACAGTGCGGCACTCCCTCTGTACTGCCCCTCCGACAGTGCGGCGCTCCCTCAGTACTGCCCCTCCGACAGTGCGGCACTCCCTCTGTACTGCACTGGAGTATCAGCCTGGATTTTCTGTTACCTAGTGAGCCATGGTTCAATATTAAAGGGTACATTGAAGATTCACCATAATGAGAGATTATCGTTATGAAGAAATCCTCAAAAATGATTGTTGTGGGCTGTTGTCTGATCATGTGCAGCATCTCTCTGACATCTGAACTCTTCTCCCTTCTCTCTTTGGTCTAGGATCTTCTCAACAGCAAGGAGATCCTGCAGAAGAACAGACCTTGGATGAGGACAATCCCTCTGAAGATGCAACGTCAGGTACTCCACCTCCCCCAGGCACCAGTTCAGACATTGGCATTCTGCGCGGGATAGATAGCGAACTAGAGAGGTCGGCACGTGGGGACAACACCCAGCATCAGTTGGCAGCGACAGCCCAGGGGGAGGCCTTGCTGGAGGGGCAAGGCTCACTCCCAGCTCTGCTGAGGCCGCCAGAGAGATGAGGACTTCTGGGGCCTGGCCACCAAGGAGAAACTGCTGGCCTTGCGCAGACAGCTGCACTAAGTGTTGGGAGGCGTGCCCAGGAGCCTCACCTCTGTGACTGAGAGTCCGCTTCCAGCCGATGTGGTGTCATCTCCCACCCTGGAGAGTGTATCAACCTCCATGGACCCTACAGCAGATCCCTCAGGGCAGGAGTCCGTGCTAGCACGACTCACAGATTTGGTGGAAGCTGAAATGGCTGCTGTACAAGGGCTGTCTCGGGCTCCACAATGGAGAGACTGGTTGATCGAATGGATAGAGGTCTTTGGAGCAGTTGGTTGTCTTCTGCAATCATCTCTTCTGCTGATGAAGGGAATTGATGAGCCCTCAGCCCCCAAGGGAGTGGCAGTTCTTGTGCTCGCTGACCTACATTGGCTCCCGGGCTGGCAGCAGCTCCATTTTAAAATCCTCATCCTTGTTTTCAAATCCCTCCATGGCCTCACCCCTCCCTAACTCTGTGACCTCCTCCAGCCCCACGACCCTCTGAGATCTCTGCGCTCCTCCAATTCTGGCCTCTTGCACAACCCCATCACTCCACCACTGGCAGCCGTGCCTTCAGCTGCCTGGGCCCTAAGCTCTGGAATTCCCTCCCTAAACCTCTCCGCCTCTCCACCTCTCTCTCCCCCTTTAAGACGCTCCTTAAAACCTACCTCTTTGACCGAGCCTGTTCTAATATCTCTTTATGTGACTCGGTGTCAAGTTTTGCCTGATGACGCTCCTGTGAAGCGCCTCGAGAGGTTTTACCACATTAAAGGCGCTGTATAAATACAAGTTATTGTTGGTGTGATGGGAGAGGTACTTGCTGGCTTCTCCTAGAATGTCTGCACATTCGCCACCATGCCCCTTAACTGGTACCCACCAGGATGTCAGCTGGGTGAGACAGTCCGGCAGCAGCCGAGTTTCAGCTGTTTGCAGCCGGACTCTCACGGGCTCAAGCGGCCAGAAGTCACCGGCTGTCTGCATCTCGTGGGCCGGCCCAGCCGTGGAAGAGCCTCCTTCCAGCAGCTCGGTCGCGGCCACTAGGGGTAGCACCGCATAGGAGCAGCAGAGTTAGCAAAGCTTCTTTGAAGAAAAGCGCCATGGGCTGATCACACGGGTAAGAAATGAAAAGAAGGCAATGAATGGTCCGGTTTTTGCGGTAGAAATAACGGTGAGGCTATCAGCGCTCACTGTTATTAAAGAATAAGTCAGACAGCAACTTCCAGCGACCACACGTGCAATTAAACGCGGAAATCAGGAGGTTTCACGCCGTGATGCCCTGCTCTACAAGTTTCGATATAACAGTATCTCGCTGAGAGACTCGGCATTGAAACACTTGGAATTGTGTGAAGTTGCGGCACTTACCCACTAGATACCCACTAAACACGACAGAAAAGGTTAGGGCTTGTCCATTCCAGTGTAAGTGAATTTTTAATGGCGCGATAAGTCTGAATTACTGCCAACAACCTCTCTGGCACTGAAAATTAACTTTTACAAGTGTGGAATCTCATTCCTTCAGATTTTAATTATTGTTGGAGATTTAAATTTCAATAATTTTTTAAAACTTTTTTTTTCTGTCTCTTTTTTTTTCTCTCTCCCTTAATCAAATCTTTCTTTCCCTATCGTTAGTTCACTTTCTCTATCTGATTTGACATTAAATTCACTATTCTAACTATCACTTCCTGGTTTAGACTCTACGCTGCTCATTAATGACTCTTCAATCTGATTGGTTAAGGGGACACACAGTTGTTTGCCCTGTTCACACAGGTCCCAGAACCCCTGTAGAGGGCGTCGTGCTGTTTGGGATGGTTGGCTGACAGCACGTTCCAGTGCAAAAGCCCATAGAAAGTCTGTAGGCGAGTCCAGGTGTAACGAACGGCTGGCGTTGTTCGTTCATTTCTGACCGCAAAATGCGGCCCATTATGTGGAAGAGCTGCCTTCCAGCAGCTCGGCTGAGGCCACGAGGGGGAGCACCGCGTAGGAGCATTATGTTTGGAATTAAATTGATCGTCTTTGAGGCCATTGGGATTATGGTCTGCAGAGTGGTTTAACAGCAGCCTCTGAGTCTGGGTGGTCAGAGTACAGTTGATGTAGAAATTGTCTGAATGGTTTGAATGTTCTTCGCTTCAGGATGAAGGGAGTGGTGAAAGATGTGTCAAGGATGTTATGTAGAACGGGTTCGTTGTAACTTCTCAGGGCAAGTTGCGGGAATCCCAGCGGAATGTTACTTAAATGGAAAGAAAATAATGTTATTAATATGAAAGCAATAATGGAAATATTCTGTTCATGACATTGCAATAACGCTGTCGGCTAGCTTTAGCGGGACTGCTCCCAGCGTGGAGTCCTGGCCACCTGGAGCACCTGTCGGAGAGCTGAGTGTGGCGGTCCGTGTGTCCGATACGTGGCGCTCCCAAACTATCCGCTCTGGTGCCCTGCTCTCCATGCCTGAACCGCGCTCCCGTCAAGCAAGACTCCACACTAGCAGTAGAGTCTGGGCTAATTTAGCCTCGGGTTATGCGAGGCTCTGCACGTCTGTACTGACAGTATTCTGTGTTCTTTTTAAATTTAGATTCGTTAATTGAGTCTGGTGTCAGTGATTGGCAGCAGCAAGCAGGTCTGAGAGAAGATCCAGTCGGAGCGCCTGCTGTGCCTGATGCTGTTACTGTACCTGTACTGGTGATGCCAGCTCGGATACTGTGCAAAGTAGGTATTTTTGGATTGTATATTATGTGCCTGATTTCCATCACTCCACCATTGGCGGCCGTGCCTTCAGCTGCCTGGGCCCTAAGCTCTGAAATTCCCTTCCTAAACCTCTCCGCCTCTCTCTCCTCCTTTAAGACGCTCCTTAAAACCGACCTCTTTGACCAGGCTTTTGGTCACCTGTCCTAATATCTCTTTATGTGGCTCGGTGTCGAATTTTGTTTGATAATCGCTCCTGTGAAGCGCCTTGGGACGTTTTACTATGTTACAGGCGTTCTATAAATACAAGTTGTTGTTGTTGAGGTGTTTCTATAAACGTGGAATATTACAGGATACCAGTGATTTTACCAGATGTCTTTTATAATGTTTTTCTTTATAAATCACTGGTTAGGCCTCAGCTGGAGTATTGTGTCCAATTCTGGGCACCACACTTTAGGAAAGATGTCAATGACTTTTTTTGTTGGGTATGGGTATTAAGGGATATGGAACCAAGGCAGGTGGATGGAGTTAAGATACAGATCAGCCCTGATTTAATTGAATGGTGGAACAGACTCGAGGGGCCGAATGGCCTCCTTCTGTTCCTATGTTTCCAGAGTTCAAAGCTCTGCTATGGCAGGGGTGAAAGACAAAAATCTGATCCCATAGCTTAAAATCTAATCTCTTTTGTTTGTCATGATTTAACCAAACAAATCGCCGTGTCAGAATTAATTTAAGTGTCTCCTGACATTTAGCCAGTGGCTTGTAACCTGTTCACCTTTCTTATTGCGCAGAGTCCCACCGACATATACGTGTTACTGAAAGACGGAGTGTCATTCGGTGAAGACCCGGAGGTTGAATTTCTGACGAGCACGGAGAAAGCGAAGGTTCAACCAACTATTTGGAACAGTCAAACGCTTTGTGTAAAAGCTCTCGGTGAGACACACATCATGCTCCACACCATAGACAGAGTAAACGGGAACCTTTCCGGCGTCCAGTTCACTGATGAAATGCAGTTTAATTGTGCTCCCGGTTTTCAGGTGGTTTACCAAGTGGGTTCTTATTGGAATCATTGAATCTCACAGCACAGAAGGTGGCCATTCGGCCCATCGTGCCTGTGTCGGCTCTTTGGTAGAGCTACCCAATTAGTCCCACTCGCCTGCTCGTTCCCCAGAGCCCTGCAAAATTTTCCCCGTCAAGTATTGGAGAGCTACTTGGGTCGACTAGGCCTGTATTCACTAGAGTTTAGAAGAATGAGAGGGGATCTCATTGAAACTTATAAAATTCTGACAGGGCTAGACAGACTGGATGCAGAGAGGATGTTTCCCCTGGCTGGGGGTGTCTAGAACGAGGGGTCACAGTCTAAGGATATGAGGTAGGACATTTAGGACTGAGATGAGGAGAAATTCCTTCACTCAGAGGGTGATGAACCTGTGGAATTCTCTACCACAGAAGGCTGTGGAGGCCAAGTCACTGAATATATTTAAGAAGGAGATAGATAGATTTTTAGACACAAAAGGCATCAAGGGGTCTGGGGAGGGAGCGGGAATATGGTATTGAGATAGAGGATCAGCCATGATCATATTGAATGGCGGAGCAGGCTTGAAGGACCGAATGGCCGACTCCTGCTCCTATTTTCCTATGTTTCTATTTATCCAATTCTTTCAGGCAGCGCATTCCAGATCATAGCAACTCGCTGAGTAAAAAAAATTCTCCTCATCTCCCCTCTGGGTCTTTTGCCAATTACCGTCAATCTGTGTCCTCTGGTTACCGACCCTCCTGCCACTGGAAACAGTTTCTCCCGATCTACTCGATCAAAAGCATTCATGATTTTGAACACCTCTTAAATCTCTGCTAAAACTCCTCTGCTCCAAGGAGAATGATCCCAGCTTAGAATCATAGAATCAGAGAATGGTTACAGCACGGAAGGAGGCCATTCGGCCCCTCGAGCCCGTGCCGGCTCTCTGCAAGAGCACTTCAGCTAGTCTCACTCCCCCGCCCTTTCCCCGGAGCCCTGCAAATTTTCCTACTCTGTCCAGACCCCTCATGATTTTGAACACCTCTATCAAATCTCGTCTCAACATTCTCTGCTCTAGGGAGAACAACCCAAACTTCTCCAGTCTATCCACATAACTGAAGTAAGTCCCTCATCCCTGGAATCATTCTCGTAAATCTGTTCTGCACCCTCTCTAAGGCCTTCACATCCTTCCTAAAGTGCAGTGCCCAGAATTGGACCAATACTCCAGTTGAGGCCGAACCAGTGTTTTATAAAGGTTCATCATAATTTCCTTGCTTTTGTACTCTATACCTCTATTTATGAAGTCCAGGATCCCGTATGCTTTTTAATCGCTTTCTCAACCTGCCCTGCCACCTTCAATGATTTGTGCACATATACCCCCAGGTCTCTCTGTTCATGCACCCCTTTAGGATTGTACCCTTTAGTTTATATTGCCTCCCCTGGTTCTTCCTACCAAAATGTATCACTTCGCACTTTTCTGCGTTAAATTTCATCTGCCACGTGTCCGCCCATTCCACCAGCCTGTCTATGTCCTCTTGAAGTCTATCACTCTCCTCCTCACTGTTCACTATACTTCCAAGTTTTGTGTCATCTGCAAATTTTGAAATTGTGCCCTGTACTCCCAAGTCCAAGTCATTAATATATATCAAGAAAAGCAGTGGTACCAGTACCGACCCCTGGGGAACACCACTGTATACCTTCCTCCAGTCTGAAAAACAACTGTTCACCACTACTCTCTGTTTCCTGTCACTTAGCCAATTCCGTATCCATGCTGCCACTGTCCCTTTTATTCCATGGGCTTCAACTTTGCTGGCAAGCCTATTATTAGAGAGTTAGCCTGTTACAACTTAAAACATACTAAGTAAAAGTGACCCAGTTCTACTTTAGGATTCCTTTAGAACAGAACCTGTATTTATCACATCCTTGGAATATCTCTTTGCAGCCAGTCAATGGCTTTTGAAGTGTTGTTATGTGTGCAAACTCAACAGCCAATGTGCACACAGTAAGGACTCACAAACAGCAATGACAAATGAATTTGCCTTTGGTGGTTGTTGGTGGAGGGAGAAATGTTGGCCAGGACCCTGGGAGAGCTCCCTGCTCTTCACTGAAGAGTGCCATGGGATCTTTTGCAGTCAGCTGTTTATCGGAAAGGTAGTCCCTCTGACAATGCGATACTCCTTCAGCACTGCAAAGAAGTGTCAGCCCAGATTGTGTGCCCATGTTTTTCTTTATTCGTTCATGGGATGTGGGCGTCGCTGGCAAGGCCGGCATTTATTGCCCATCCCTAGTTGCCCCTTGAGAAGGTGGTGGTGAGCCACCTTCTTGAACCGCTGCAGTCCGTGTGGTGAAGGTGCTCCCACAGTGCTGTTAGGGAGGGAGTTCCAGGATTTTGACCCAGCGACGATGAAGGAACAGCCGATATATTTCCAAGTCAGGATGGTGTGTGACTTGGAGGTGGTGGTGTTCCCATGCGCCTGCGGCCCTTGTCCTTCTGGGAGGTAGAACATGATAGGTGTTAATTAATGCCAGTCAACCTCTCTGGCACTGAAAATTAACTATTACAAGTGTGGAGTCTCATTCCTTCTGCTTTTAATTGTTGTTGGAGATTTTAAACCATCCTAAGGCACTTCACAGACCAAATTTGACACGAGCCACATAAGGTGATATTAGGGCAGGTGACCAAAAGCTTGGTTAATGAGGTCGGCTTTGAGAAGCGTCTTATAAGAGGAAAGAGAGGTAGAGAGGCGGAGAGGTTTAGGGAGGGAATTCCAGAGCTTGGGACCTCAGCAGCTGAAGGCACGGCCGCCAGTGGTGGGGTAAAGGAAGCGGGGGATATGCAAGAAGCTAGAATTGGAGTAGCAACGTTTAGCAACAGGCAATAAGTGGAGCTTTAAAATTAGCCATCGAACAGGCCACTGAAATAAAAATAACAAACCAGCTTGTGATAAATGTTGGCCGGGACTTTGTCGACCATCCCAGGTGGTAGTTGTGCCAGAGATTAGCCCATTTATTTTATCTGGGTTAAGCATTCGTACTCTAATGCCATACAACCACAATGACACCAGTATTTGTTATTCTCCAACGAGTGTTAGAGAGACTGACCTACTTACAGTCAACTCCTGTTGGCTGGTTTTAGACCGGAGGGCCACTTTTAAGAAAATTCATGAACAGCACATACGCAATTTCTCAATCTGTGGCCCTGACGAGAGAGGCTTCCCTCGAGGAGCGCGATCCCATAGAATTCTCCCTCACATACGCATCCCAATATCAAGCCGACAAATCGAAAAAGTGTTTGAATGTAAAGCTGAGGTTTCTGTTTCCGTAGACTATGGCGATCACTTTCTCGGAGGCCACAGGAATCATACAATGAAACTGCACAGGAGGAGGCCATTCGGCCCATCGTGCCTGTGCCGGCTCTTTGAACGAGCTCTCCAATTAGTCCCACTCCCCCCTGCTCTTTCCCCACAGCCCTGCACATTTTCCCCCTTCAAGTAGGTTCTGTTCTGCAGTTTCGAAGTCGGTCCTTTCTAGGGTTGAGTTCCCTCGGTGTGTCCCACCTCTGGTGGAACAGCTCAGGATTCCCCAGGGATACACCAGGGTCCCAACTAAACTTGGGCTCTCTAAAGGGTGGAACCTCTGACTGGCCCCATACAAAACCAGTGACATGGAACAAGTAGAGGGCTGGGAGTCAGGGACTGAGTATTGGGGGAAGCCAGTCAGGCTCTGTGGGGTCCAGGCCAGGATTCAAGGTCAGGGAAGGGGACTAAATCTTGAAGGGGGGTATTTTTGTTAAAAAAGGTCCTCCTCTTGTGCTGCAGATTCTATTTTTTTTAATTCATTCTCTGGATGTGGGCGTCGCTGGCAAGGCCGGCATTTATTGCCCATCCCTAATTGCCCTTGAGAAGGTGGTGGTGAGCCGCCTTCTTGAACCGCTGCAGTCCGTGTGGTGAAGGTGCTCCCACAGTGCTGTTAGGGAGGGAGTTCCAGGATTTTGACCCAGCGACGATGAAGGAACGGCCGATATACTTCTAAGTCAGGATGGTGTGTGACTTGGAGGGGAACTTGGAGGTGGTGGTGTTCCTATGCGCCTGCTGCCCTTGTCCTTCTAGGTGGAAGAGGTCGCGGGTTTGGGAGGTGCTGTTGAAGAAGCCTTGGCGAGTTGCTGCAGTGCATCTTGTAGATGGTACACACTGCAGCCACGGTGCGCCGGTGGTGGAGGGAGTGAATGTTTAAGGTGGTGGATGGGGTGCCAATCAAGCGGGCTGCTTTGTCCTGGATGGTGTCGAGCTTCTTGAGTGTTATTGGAGCTGCACTCATCCAGGCAAGTGGAGAGTATTCCATCACACTCCTGACTTGTGCCTTGTGGATGGCGGAAAGGCTTTGGGGAGTCAGGAGGTGAGACACTCACCGCAGAATACCCAGCCTCTGACCTGCTCTTGTTGCCACAGTATTTATGTGGCTGGCCCAGTTAAGTTTCTGGTCAATAGTGACCCTCAGGATGTTGATGGTCGGAGATTCGGCGATGGTAATGCCGTTGAATGTCAAGGGGCGGTGGTTAGACTCTCGTTTGTTGGAGATAGTCATTGCCTGGCACTTCTGTGGCGTGAATGATACCTGCCATTTATCAGCCCAAACCTGAATGTCGTCCAGATCTTGTTGCATGCGGGCATGGACTGCTTCATTATCTGTGGAGTTGTGAATGGAACTGAACACTGTACAATCATCAGCGAACATCCCCACTTCTGATCTTATGTTGGAGGGAAGGTCATTGATGAAGCAGCTGAAGATGGTTGGGCCTAGGCCACTGCCCTGAGGAACTCCTGCAGCGATGTCCTGGGGCTGTGATGATTGACCTTCAACCACCACAACCATCTTCGTTTGTGCTAGGTATGACTCCAGCCAGTGGAGAGTTTCCCCCCCCGATTCCCATTGACTTCAATTTTACTCGGGCTCCTTGATGCCACACTCGGTCAAATACTGCCTTGATGTCAAGGGCAGTCAGTCTCACCTCACCTCTAGAATTCAGCTCCTTTGTCCATGTTTGGACCAAGGCCGTAATGAGGTCGGGAGCCGAGTGGCTTTGTCGGAACCCAAACTAGGTATCAGTGAGCAGGTTATTGGTGAGTAAGTGCCGCTTGATAACACTGTTGATGACACCTTCCATCATTTTTCTGCTGATTGAGAGTAGACTGACGGGGCGGTAATTGGTCGGATTGGATTTGTCCTGCTCTTTGTGGACAGGGCATACCCGGGCAGTTTTCCACATTGTCGGATAGATGCCAGTGTTGTAGCTGTACTGGAACAGCTTGGCTAGAGGCGCAGCTAGTTCTGGAGCACAAGTCTTCAGCATGATAGCCGGGATGGATTTTTGGACTCATGGGGAATCAAGGGATATGGAGATCGGGCGGGAAAGTGGAGTTGAGGTTGATTATCAGCCATGATCTAATTGAATGGCGGAGCAGGCTCGAGGGGCCGAATGGCCGACTCCTGCTCCTAATTCTTATGTTCTTATGTTGTCGGGGCCCATAGCCTTTGCTGTATCCAGTGTGATCAGCCGTTTCTTGATATCACATGGAGTGAATCAAATTGACTGAAGACTGGCTTCTGTGATGGTGGGGACCTCAGGAGGAGACCAATATGGATCATCCACTCGGCACTTCTGGCTGAAGATGGTTGCAAACACTTCAGCCTTGTCTTTTGCACTCATGTGCTGGGCTCCACCATCATTGGGGATGGGGATATTCATGGAGCCTCCTCCTCCCGTTAGTTGTTTAATGGTCCACCACCATTCACGACTGATGTGGCAGGACTGCAGAGCTTTGATCTGATCCATTGATTGTGGGATCGCTTAGCTCTGTCTATAGCATGCTGCTTCCGCTGTTTCGCCCTGTGCTGCTCTATAAAACTTAGTTTTAAATTTTTAAAAAGTAACTTCAAATACATATTAAATTTTTAATTCAGCCTGCACTGGCATCTATCACTCTGTGCTTGGCACCCATTCATCTTTTGGTATTAAAATTGCAGAATATTGCTGCTGGGGTCTATTAAATATGTACGGTGAGGATTGACTGCTCGTTGTTAATATATCAGCTGCAGGAAACTTTAAAACAAGCCCAGATTAAAACTTAACTCTGGGTGTCGGGAGTGCAGTCGCAATCAAAAAAGCGCCTTTCACAGCCTCAGGACGTCCCAAAGTGCTTTACAGCCAATGAAGCACTTTTTGAAGTGTAGTCACTGTTGTAATGTGGGAAACGCAGCAGCCAATTTGTGAACAGCAAGCTCCCACACACAGCAATGTGATAAAGACCAGATAATCTGTTTTTAGTGATGTTGATTGAGGGATAAATATTGGCCCCAGGACACCGGGGAGAACTCCCCTGCTCTTCTTCAAAATAGTGGCCGTGGGATCTTCTACGTCTACCCGACAGGGCAGACGGGGCCTCGGTTTAATGTCTCAACTGAAAGACAGCACCTTCGATGCTTTCTTGGTACTGCCCCTCCGACAGTGCGGCACTCCCTCAGTACTGCCCCTCCGACAGTGCGGCGCTCCCTCAGTACTGCCCCCTCCGACAGTGCGGCGCTCCCTCAGTACTGCCCCTCCGACAGTGCGGCGCTCCCTCAGTACTGCCCCTCCGACAGTGCGGCACTCCCTCAGTACTGCCCCTCCGACAGTGCGGCGCTCCCTCAGTACTGACCCTCCGACAGTGCGGCACTCCCTCAGTACTGCCCCTCCGACAGTGCGGCGCTCCCTCAGTACTGACCCTCCGACAGTGCAGCACTCCCTCAGTACTGCCCCTCCGACAGTGGAGCGCTCCCTCAGTACTGCCCCTCCGACAGTGCGGCACTCCCTCAGTACTGACCCTCCGACAGTGCGGCGCTCCCTCAGTACTGACCCTCCGACAGTGTGGCGCTCCCTGTGGTAAACCACTGTATTGTATATTGCCACCTCTGGGTGGCGCTGTGTATGGAGGCATGCCTCAGCTGACTCCACCCACCACTGTGTGGGTTTCGTTCAGACTTGTTCAGTCACTCACGAAGAAGCATGGTCTCTTCTTAGCTAATAAAAGCCTTATTCATCTCTTCTTTCGACTCATCATCTCTTCTTCGACTCATCACCTTTTATGAAGTAATTGATAAGCGTATCAATTTTATTAGCTAAAAGTTAAATGGCGACACCTGAGGAGCAACAACAGCAACGGATACAGCAGACATTGCTGAGAGCCCTCAGACCACCACGCCTGGACCTCGACCCTCAAGATGTGGGTGCATCAGCCAAGTTTGAACACTGGCTGAGCTGCTTTGAATCCTTCCTCGCAATCTCACAGGTTACAGAGGAGGATCACAAACTGAAAATTTTGACCGCCCAGGTGAGCCATCAAGTATATATGCTAATCCGGGACTCTAATACGTACGTGGCGGCCCTCGAGCTACTAAAAGGGCAATATACGCGCCCAGTGAACACAATTTACGCCCGACACCTCTTGGGATCCCGCAGGCAGCAACCGGGAGAATCGGTAGGGGCATTTGCACGGGCGCTACTGGCACTCTGCAGAGACTGCGATTGTAAAGCGGTAACGGCTGTGGAGCACGCGCAGGGACTCGCCTGTGATGCCTTCGTCAGGGGCCTCCAGTCAGACCACACCCGGCAGAGACTGCTAGAAAGCAAGGAACCCGACCTGAAGACGGCCATTGCCCTTGCGCTCTCGTTAGAGGAGGCCCACCGAAACCTCGAGGCATACCCCCGTGACGGCGCCGAGACATGGCAATCGAAACCGTGGGACACGGGACCGCCGCCCCCGGCACCAACCGCTGCAGCGACCCAACCGAGACAGCAGCCTCCGGTAAGAACTGCTTCGATGCCCAGTAACCAGGCCCAAAAATGCTATTTCTGTGGCCAGTTAAAACATCCCAGAGCGCACTGCCCAGCTAAGACAGCTACCTGCTCGGGCTGCGGGAAGAAAGGCCATTACGCTAACGCCTGCAAGGGGAAGCCAGCCAGCAGCGCAGCGTGCGGGCCGTGGGAGCAGCCATCTTATCCGCCATTTTGTGTACCCCCGGCCGCATGGCATCCGCCGCCATCGTATCCAACGCACTCAACCGCCATTTCGTCACCGGAACCGACCACCGTCTCGGCGGATGACTATAGTGACTCACTAAGCCACATACTGGCCTCCGTGACGCTGGATCAAGCCCTCCCTCACCATCTATCCAGCTCCATGATGGATATCGCGGTAAACGGCCGCGCCACCAGTTGCCTGATCGACAGCGGGAGCACAGAGAGTTTCGTCCACCCCGACACGGTACGTAGCCACTCCCTCACGATTCTGCCAACGCACCATCGCATTTCTATGGCGTCCAAGTCCCAGTCAATGGACATCAGCGGCTACTGTGTGGTGACCCTGTCAGTAGGGGGCACTGAATATCAAAAATTTAAACTGCTAGTCCTGCCCCGTCTTTGCGCTGCCGTCCTGCTAGGGTTGGATTTTCAGTGCCACCTTAAGAGTGTCACACTAGCATACGGTGGACCCCTCCCCCCACTCACAGTCTGCAACCAACAACTTTTAAATCGCCCGCTGCAAACCACCTGCAGCCTTTCCACATTAAAAGTCCCCCCCCCTCCCCTGTTCGCTAACCTCACCCGCGACTGTAAACCCATCGCTACCAAAAGCAGGCGGTACAGTGCCGGGGACAGAGCTTTTATCAGCTCCGAGGTGGAGCGGCTCTTGAAGGAGGGCATTATCGAAGGTAGCACTAGCCCCTGGCGAGCCCAGGTTGTAGTCGTTAAAACCACTGCAAAACGCCGCATGGTAATCGACTACAGCCAAACCATAAACCGGTACACCCAGCTGGACGCGTACCCCCTCCCTCGCATATCTGATATGGTCAATCAGATTGCGCAATACAAAGTATTCTCCACCATCGACCTTAAGTCAGCGTACCACCAGCTGCCCATCCGCCATGAGGACCGCCAGTATACTGCCTTCGAGGCAAACGGCCGCCTCTACCACTTCCTTAGGGTCCCCTTCGGCGTCACCAACGGGGTTTCGGTCTTCCAAAGGGAGATGGACCGAATGGTTGACCAGAACGCGCTGCGGGCAACCTTCCCCTATTTGGATAACGTCACCATCTGCGGCCACGACCAGCAGGACCACGACGTTAATCTAGCAAATTTCCTCCGTACGGCCCAACGGCTGAACCTAACGTACAATAAGGAAAAATGTATGTTTCACACCAAGCGCCTGGCCATCCTCGGCTGCGTGGTGGAGAACGGAGTCATCGGGCCCGACCCCGACAGAATGCGCCCCCTAATGGAGCTACCCCTTCCCCACTGCCAAAAAGCACTGAAGAGATGCCTGGGGTTTTTCTCCTACTACGCCCAGTGGGTGCCCCTCTATGCAGACAAAGCCAGGCCCCTCATCAAAGCCACCTCCTTCCCCCTGATACCAGAGGCGTGTGCAGCCTTCACTCTTATCAAGAACGATATCGCGAAGGCCGCAATGCACGCGGTGGATGAGTCCATCCCCTTCCAAGTGGAGAGCGATGCCTCCGACTTCGCCCTAGCCGTGACCCTTAACCAGGCGGGCAGACCCGTGGCCTTTTTCTCAAGGACCCTCCAGGGCCCCGAGACGAGACACTCCTCCGTCGAAAAGGAGGCCCAGGCTATTGTAGAAGCGGTGCGTCACTGGAGGCATTACCTGGCCGGGAAACGATTTACCCTGCTCACTGACCAGCGTTCAGTAGCTTTTATGTTTAATAATAAGCAGAGGGGTAAAATCAAGAACGACAAGATCTTGAGGTGGAGAATCGAACTCTCCACCTACAATTATGATATCTTGTATCGGCCAGGGAAACTCAATGAGCCCCCAGATGCCCTATCACGTGGTACATGCGCCAACGCGCAGAGTGATAGGCTGCAGTCCCTCCACAATGACCTCTGCCACCCGGGGGTCACCAGGTTTTTCCATTTTATCAAATCCCGTAACCTGCCCTACTCCATCGAGGAGGTCAGGACCATGACCAAGAGCTGCCAAATCTGCGCCGAGTGCAAACCGCACTTCTATAGGCCGGACAGAGCAAGCCTGATCAAGGCCACCCGCCCCTTCGAACGCCTGAGCGTCGATTTTAAAGGGCCCCTCCCCTCCGCTGCCCGCAATGTGTACTTCCTCAACATAGTTGATGAGTACTCCCGTTTCCCCTTTGCCATCCCTTGCCCAGACATGACCAGTACCACGGTCATCAAGTGTCTGAATGACATCTTCGCTCTGTTCGGGTTCCCCAGCTATATACATAGCGACAGGGGCTCATCGTTCATGAGCGACGAACTTCGGCAGTACCTGCTAACAAGAGGTATCGCCACGAGCAGGACCACCAGTTACAACCCCCGGGGGAACGGCCAGGTGGAAAGGGAGAACGCGACGGTTTGGAAGGCAGTCCTCTTAGCACTAAAATCTAAGGGCCTTCCGACCTCCCGCTGGCAGGAGGTCCTCCCTGCAGCGCTTCACTCCATTCGGTCACTGCTTTGTACTGCCACTAATGCGACCCCTCATGAGAAAATGTTCGTTTTCCCCCGGAAGTCTACATCGGGAACCTCGCTACCGGCATGGTTGACTTCTCCTGGGCCTGTCCTACTGCGGAGGCACGTGAGGACGCATAAAACGGACCCCCTGGTCGAGCGGGTGCACCTCCTACACGCCAACCCCCAGTATGCCTGGGTGACATACCCAGACGGGCGGGAGGACACGGTCTCCATACGAGATCTCGCACCCTCGGGTACCCCTGAATTACCACCGTTATCCCCCTTACCACCGTTATCCCCCTTACCACTGTTATCCCCCACCACCCCTCCCAACCCAACCCCTGCAGACGGCATGCCAAAGCCCCAGGAATCTTCGCCAACCACCCAGACACCAGACCCGACGTCGGATGCTGCAACACCACCGCCGCCACCACGACGATCAGGACGTCAGACAAGGCCTCCTGATAGACTTAACTTGTAGTACCCTTCACCCCGCCGGACTTCACATTAAACAAGGGGTGAATGTGGTAAACCACTGTATTGTATATTGCCACCTCTGGGTGGCGCTGTGTATGGAGGCATGCCTCAGCTGACTCCACCCACCACTGTGTGGGTTTCGTTCAGACTTGTTCAGTCACTCACGAAGAAGCATGGTCTCTTCTTAGCTAATAAAAGCCTTATTCATCTCTTCTTTCGACTCATCATCTCTTCTTCGACTCATCACCTTTTATGAAGTAATTGATAAGCGTATCACTCCCTCAGTACTAACCCTCCGACAGTGCGGCGCTCCCTCAGTACTGCCCCTCCGACAGTGCGGCACTCCCTCAGTACTGACCCTCCGACAGTGCAGCACTCCCTCAGTACTGCACTGGGATTGTTAGCCTGGATTATGCGCTCACGTCTCTGGAGTCGAGGATCCTAGCACGGGTTTAGGACCTGATCGCCATGCTGCTCTACATCCACATCACTTCCTCAACCAGACTGTGGGGCTGTACACGTCGGGAGACAGAGATTTCCAGCAATGTTTAAAGGCAACAACAGCAACTTGTATTTATATAGCACCTTTAACATTGTAAAACATCCCAAGGCGCTTCACAGGAGCGATTATCAAACTAAATTTGACACCGAGCCACAGAAGGAGATATTGGGACAGGTGACCAAAAGCTTGGTCAAAGAGGTCGGTTTTAAGGAGCATCTTAAAGGAGGAGAGCGAGGCGGAGAGGTTTAGGGAGGGAATTCCAGAGCTCGGGGCCCAGGCAGCTGAAGGCACGGCCGCCAATGGTGGAGCGATGGAAGTGGGGGATGCTCAAGAGGGCAGAATTGGAGGAGCGCAGAGATCTTGGTGGGTTGTGGCTCAGTGCCAAATTTTAATTGATGACACTCGTTGAGACGTTTTATTATGTTATATCAATGTAATCTGTTGTTACTAATATTACACAGTGTGATATTAATATTACTCCCATTGTGAGGGAAGTTCTTCTCTAATCTCCATTACACTTCAAGAGAATAGCTCATTGTTTGATTAATGAAACTTAAAAAAGCTGCAAACATTCTGCAAGTCAGGCAACATCTGTGGAGAGAACAGATGAGTTAACATTTCAGGTGCAGACGACTCTGATTAATGATCCTTCTCTTCCAGCCTGAAGCCTCACACTCTCCCTCCCTTCATCATAACCTTTCTATTGCCCTATTTTATTAATGCTACGCTGATCAATACGTCTCTGAACTTTCCTTCCTTGTTCTTTTTATGCTCGAATTGACTGGCCTACATGCTCTTCCTACTTCCCACAGAGCGGCTGTATTGAAATCCGGGCCGGGAGATTCCTCGGATCTGCTCCGACACCTGTTTACCTGGCCTAAATGGAATTTCCGCTGCACTTACGGTGGAGTCACGGTGACAGAGCGGGAGAAGCTCCGAGGAATCTCCCGGCCCAAATCCCATCGGACATTCTCCTACTCTAGCTCATTCTGTCAGAGGACTTTCAAACTGTGCAACTCCTCGTCTCCCTCAATCTTTCTCCCTCAATTTACAGACCCCAAAACCCAGGTTCCATGTGTCCTGACCACCAGTTCTTGTTTCCCTTTTACTCTTTGTGGTGTCCTGTACATTGGAGCCTCATTACGTTGGGCCCTAAGCTCTGGAATTCCCTCCCTAAACATCTCCGCCTCTCTCTCCTCCGGTGTCAGGCATGGCTCAGTGGGCAGCACTCTCACCTCTGAGTCAGAAGGTTGTGGGTTCAAGTCCCACTCCAGAGACTTAAGCACAAAAACCTAGGCTGACACTCCCAGTGCAGTACTGAGGGAGCGCCGCACTGTCAGTACTGAGGGAGCACCGCACTGTCAGTACTGAGGGAGCGCCGCACTGTCAGTACTGAGGGAGCACCGCACTGTCAGTACTGAGGGAGCGCCGCACTGTCAGTACTGAGGGAGCACCGCACTGTCAGTACTGAGGGAGCGCCGCACTGTCGGAGGGGCAGTACTGAGGGAGCACCGCACTGTCGGAGGGGCAGTACTGAAGGAGCGCCGCACTGTCGGAGGGGCAGTACTGAGGGAGCGCCGCACTGTCGGAGGGGCAGTACCGAGGGCATGCCGCACTGTCGGAGGGGCAGTACTGAGGGAGTGCCGCACTGTCAGAGGGGCAGTACTGAGGGAGCGCTGCACTATCGGAGAGGCAGTACTGAGGGAGCGCCGCACTGTCGGAGGGGCAGTACTGAGGGAGCGCCGCACTGTCGGAGGGGCAGTACTGAGGGAGCGCCGCACTGTTGGAGGGGCAGTACTGAGGGAGCGCCGCACTGTCGGAGGGGCAGTACTGAGGGAGTGCCGCACTGTCGGAGGGACAGTACTGAGGGAGCGCCTCACTGTCGGAGAGGCAGTACTGAGGGAGCGCTGCACTGTCGGAGTGGCAGTACTGAGGGAGCGCTGCACTGTCGGAGGGGCAGTACTGGGGGAGCGCTGCACTGTCAGAGGGGCAGTAATGAGGGAGTGCTGCACTGACGGAGGGGCAATACTCAGGGAGTGCTGCACTGTCGGAGGGCAGTACTGAGGGAGCGCTGCACTGTCGGAGGGGCAGTACTGAGGGAGCGCTGCACTGTTGGAGGGGCAGTACTCAGGGAGTGCTGTACTATCGGAGGGCAGTACTGAGGGAGTGCTGCACTTTCGGAGGGCAGTACTGAGGGAGTGCTGCACTGTCGGAGGGCAGTGCTGAGGGAGTGCTGCACTGTCGGAGGGCAGTACTGAGGGAGTGCTGCACTGTCGGAGGTCAGTACTGAGGGAGCGCTGCACTGTCGGAGGGGCAGTACTGAGGGAGTGCTGCACTGTCGGAGGTCAGTACTGAGGGAGTGCTGCACTGTCGGAGGGCAGTACTCAGGGAGTGCTGCACTGTCGGAGGGCAGTGCTGAGGGAGCGCCGCACTGTCGGAGGGGCAGTACTGAGGGAGTGCTGCACTGTTGGAGGGGCAGCACTGAGGGAGCACCGGACTGTCGGAGGGGCAGTACTGAGGGAGTGCTGCACTGTTGGAGGGGCAGTACTGAGGGAGCGCCGCACTGTCGGAGGGGCAGTATTGAGGGAGCGCCTCACTGTTGGAGGGGCAGTACTGAGGGAGCACCGGACTGTCGGAGGGGCAGTACTGAGGGAGTGCTGCACTGTTGGAGGGGCAGTACTGAGGGAGCGCCGCACTGTCGGAGGGGCAGTACTGAGGGAGCGCTGCACTGTCGGAGGGGCAGTACTGAGGGAGCGCTGCACTGTCGGAGGGGCAGTACTGAGGGAGCGCTGCACTGTCGGAGGGGCAGTACTGAGGGAGCGCTGCACTGTCGGAGGGGCAGTAATGAGGGAGTGCTGCACTGTCGGAGGGGCAATACTCAGGGAGTGCTGCACTGTCGGAGGGCCGGTACTGAGGGAGTGCTGCACTGTCGGAGGGCAGTACTGAGGGAGCGCCTCACTGTCGGAGAGGCAGTACTGAGGGAGCACAGCACTGTCGGAGTGGCAGTACTGAGGGAGCGCTGCACTGTCGGAGGGGCAGTACTGAGGGAGCGCTGCACTGTCGGAGGGGCAGTAATGAGGGAGTGCTGCACTGTCGGAGGGGCAATACTCAGGGAGTGCTGCACTGTCGGAGGGCAGTACTGAGGGAGTTCTGCACTGTCGGAGGGCAGTACTGAGGGAGTGCTGCACTGTCGGAGGGGCAGTACTCAGGGAGTGCTGCACTGTCGGAGGGCAGTACTGAGGGAGTGCTGCACTGTCGGAGGGCAGTGCTGAGGGAGTGCTGCACTGTCGGAGGGGCAGCACTGAGGGAGTGCTGCACTGTTGGAGGGCAGTACTGAGGGAGCGCCGCACTGTCGGAGGGGCAGTACTGAGGGAGTGCTGCACTGTCGGAGGGGCAGTACTCAGGGAGTGCTGCACTGTCGGAGGGCAGTACTGAGGGAGCGCCGCACTGTCAGAGGGGCAGTACTGAGGGAGTGCTTCACTGTTGGAGGGGCAGTACTGAGGGAGCGCCGCACTATCGGAGGGGCAGTACTGAGGGAGCGCCTCACTGTCGGAGAGGCAGTACTGAGGGAGTGCTGCACTGTCGGAGGGGCAGTACTCAGGGAGTGCTGCACTGTCGGAGGGCAGTACTGAGGGAGTGCTGCACTGTCGGAGGGGCAGTACTCAGGGAGTGCTGCACTGTCGGAGGGCAGTACTGAGGGAGTGCTGCACTGTCGGAGGGCAGTACTGAGGGAGTGCTGCACTGTCGGAGGGGCGGTACTGAGGGAGTGCTGCACTGTCGGAGGGCAGTACTGAGGGAGCACCGCACTGTTGGAGGGGCAGTACTGAGGGAGTGCTGCACTGTCGGAGGGGCAGTACTGAGGGAGTGCTGCACTGTCGGAGGGGCAGTACTCAGGGAGTGTTGCACTGTCGGAGGGCAGTACTGAGGGAGCGCCGCACTGTCAGAGGGGCAGTACTGAGGGAGTGCTGCACTGTCAGAGGGGCAGTACTGAGGGAGTGCCGCACTGTCGGAGGGGCAGTACTGAGGGAGCGCCTCACTGTCGGCGAGGCAGTACTGAGGGAGCGCAGCACTGTCGGAGTGGCAGTACTGAGGGAGCGCTGCACTGTCGGAGGGGCAGTACTGAGGGAGCGCTGCACTGTCGGAGGGGCAGTAATGAGGGAGTGCTGCACTGTCGGAGGGGCAATACTCTGGGAGTGCTGCACTGTCGGAGGGCAGTACTGAGGGAGCACTGCACTGTCGGAGGGGCAGTACTGAGGGAGCGCTGCACTGTCGGAGGGGCAGTACTCAGGGAGTGCTGCACTGTCGGAGGGCAGTACTGAGGGAGTTCTGCACTGTCGGAGGGCAGTACTGAGGGAGTGCTGCACTGTCGGAGGGGCAGTACTCAGGGAGTGCTGCACTGTCAGAGGGCAGTACTGAGGGAGTGCTGCACTGTCGGAGGGCAGTGCTGAGGGAGTGCTGCACTGTCGGAGGGGCAGCACTGAGGGAGTGCTGCACTGTCGAAGGGTAGTACTGAGGGAGCGCTGCACTGTTGGAGGGGCAGTACTGAGGGAGTGCTGCACTGTCGGAGGGGCAGTACTGAGGGAGTGCTGCACTGTCGGAGGGGCAGTACTCAGGGAGTGCTGCACTGTCGGAGGGCAGTACTGAGGGAGCGCCGCACTGTCAGAGGGGCAGTACTGAGGGAGTGCTGCACTGTTGGAGGGGCAGTACTGAGGGAGTGCCGCACTATCGGAGGGGCAGTACTGAGGGAGCGCCTCACTGTCGGAGAGGCAGTACTGAGGGAGCGCAGCACTGTCGGAGTGGCAGTACTGAGGGAGCGCTGCACTGTCGGAGGGGCAGTACTGAGGGAGCGCTGCACTGTCGGAGGGGCAGTACTGAGGGAGCGCAGCACTGTCGGAGTGGCAGTACTGAGGGAGCGCCGCACTGTCGGAGGGGCAGTACTGTGGGAGCACCGCACTGTCGGAGGGGCAGTACTGAGGGAGTGCTGCACTGTTGGAGGGGCAGTACTGAGGGAGCGCCGCACTGTCGGAGGGGCAGTACTGAGGGAGCGCCTCACTGTCGGAGAGGCAGCACTGAGGGAGCGCAGCACTGTCGGAGGGGCAGTACTGAGGGAGCGCTGCACTGTCGGAGGGGCAGTAATGAGGGAGTGCTGCACTGTCGGTGGGGCAATACTCAGGGAGTGCTGCACTGTCGGAGAGCAGTACTGAGGGAGCGCTGCACTGTCGGAGGGGCAGTACTGAGGGAGCGCTGCACTGTCGGAGGGGCAGTACTCAGGGAATGCTGTACTGTCGGAGGGCAGTACTGAGGGAGCGCTGCACTGTCGGAGGGGCAGTAATGAGGGAGTGCTGCACTGTCGGAGGGGCAGTACTCAGGGAGTGCTGCACTGTCGGAGGGGCAGTACTCAGGGAGTGCTGCACTGTCGGAGAGCAGTACTGAGGGAGCGCTGCACTGTCGGAGGGGCAGTACTGAGGGAGCGCTGCACTGTCGGAGGGGCAGTACTCAGGGAGTGCTGCACTGTCGGAGGGCAGTACTGAGGGAGCGCTGCACTGTCGGAGGGCTAGTACTGAGGGATGGCTGCACAGGGGAGTTCTCCACGGTGGGCTGGGCCACTATTTATCCCTCAACCAATATCACTAAAAGTAGATTATCTGGCCGTTATCACATTGCTGTTTGTGGGAGCTTGCTGTGCACAAAATTGGCTGACGCATTTCCTACATTACAACAGTGACTACACTTCAAAAAGTACTTCATTGGCTGTAAAGCGCTTTGGGACATCCGGTGGTCGTGAAAGGTGCTGGAGAAATGGGAGTCTTTTTTTAATCTTTTTCGATTCATTCCTCTATTACAGATCTGCCTGCCGGCCCTGTGACAATGAGTCTTTACTGCGGAGGACTGGTAATAGCCAAGGCTGAAGTTGTCTACTACACTGAGATGGGGGAAATCGAGCGATTGCTACTTGGAGCAGCTGATCCAATAGAATTCATCTCTCAGGTAAGAGAAATGCTGCCCACTAAAAGATGCGTCAAGGGAACATAGGAACAATGACGGACAGTTAAAGACAGGCTGGTCCATTCAGCCTGACCCACACAATTGCGATACCTTGTGTATCACAATATATTCTCTCCTCTCCACCCCACCCCACCCCAAACCCATATAATCTCCTGGGAGAGGCACAAAACCAGATTATAAATCCAGGCCAATTGGAGGGAAAAATCTGGGAAATTCCACTCCGACCCATCTAGGCAATGGAAACTAGTCCAGGACATCACCCTGGCCCTCAATTCCGACCTTCCGTAAGAGGCGATCTCTGCTTCCCTCGGGCTGGACCTGCTTGATTCTTATCGCGACGTAATTGGACTTTTTCTTTTTCGCCACAAGAAACACAAGGAGGGAAATGGGCGAGTAAAATAGTGAAGGAATTGCTGGGAGGGGTGCAAACTCACAGCTGCACACCACACTTTAGAAAGGATGTCAAGGCCTTGGAGAGGGTGCAGAGGAGATTTACTAGAATGGTGCCAGGGATGAGATGAGGGACTTTAGTTATGTGGAGAGACTGGAGAAGCTGGGGTTGTTCTCCTTGGAGCAGCAAAGGTTAAGTGGAGATTTATAAAGACATAGGAGCATAAGAAATAGGAGCAGGAGTAGGCCATTCGGCCCCTCGAGCCTGCTCCACCATTCAGTAAGATCATGGCTGATCTTCATCCTCAACTCCACTCTCCTGCACTATCTCCATATCCCTCGATTCCCCTCGAGTCCAAAAATCTATCGATCTCTGTCTTGAATATACTCAACGATTGATCGTCCACAGCCCTCTGGGGCAGAGAATTCCAAAGATTCACCACCCTCCGAGTGAAGAAATTCCTCCTCATCTCAGTCCTAAATGGCCGACCCCTTATCCTGAGACTGTGACCCCTAGTTCTAGACACTCCAGCCAGGGGAAACAGCCTCTCAGCATCTACCCTGTCAATCCCCCTCAGAATCTTATGTTTCAATGAGATCACCTCTCATTCTTCTAAACTCCAGAGAGTATCGGCCCAATCTACACAATCTCTCCTCATAGGACAGCCCTCTCATCCCAGGAATCAATCTAGTGAACCTTCGTTGCACCGCCTCCAAGGCAAGTATATCCTTCCTTAGATAAGGAGACCAAAACTGTATACTTCATAGAGGTGTTCAACATTATGAAGAGCTTTGATGGAGTAAATAAGGAGAAACTGTTTCCAGTGGCAGGAGGGTCAGTAACCAGAGGACACAGATTGAAGGTGATTGGTAAAAGAACCAGAGGGGAGATGAGGAGAATGTTTTTACAGCGAGTTGTTGTGATCTGGAACGCGCTGCCTGAAAGGGCGGTGGAAGCAGATTCAATAGAAACTTTCAAATGGGAACTGGATAAATACTTGAAAAGGAAACATTTGCAGGGCTCTGGGGAAAGAGCAGGGGGGAGTGGGACTAATTGGAGAGCTCTTTCAAAGAGCCGGCACAGGAACGATGGGCCGAATGGCCTCCTCCTGTGCTGTGAGATTCTATGACGGCAACACAGAAAACTGTGGCAGCTCTGGGGGATAAAATGATACGGAAGTGAAATTTTTATGGAAGTCTATACAAATTTAGTTAAAAGCAGTGTATGAAGGAACAATGGAATATTTTGTTCCCAGTGCTGTTTTGTCTGCGGTAGGGGATTGCCTGTATGCATATAAGGTGCAGTTGACAGAACAAATCATGCAAGATACAGTTTCTATAGAGAATTTGCTGGAGAGTGGATGTCGCTAGATTGCCAGTAATTGACCCCATTTTTCTTTCTTGTGCACATTATCTGGAAGATTCACTGTTCCCAGCTCGGTTAAGATGTGCCTGCAGCATCAGAGCACTTCCAAAGCAGTCAGAGCCAGTCAGAGCTGCAGTGTCATATCTAGCACAAGCTCGAGATAAACACCGCCGATCATCATTATTCTTATTCCTTCAGTGCAATCAGCGCAGCGTCAACAGGCAAAGTGAAAGGCCCGTTAGATTCAGGGCCAGATGGAAGCCCCGACCTCTCTTGGACAGATGAAAACCTGATCGGACAATTAAATAGAACCATTGAAGATTGCTCAAAAAAAATTGTAACTATTTTTAAATGGGTCCAGTTCTTTAACAGTTTTCTAGCCGTTTCATCCCGTCTTTGGCTGCGATTCCCATTCGTAATGTGCTTTGCATTTTGGGGAGAGGGGCGAAGCATTTGAGATTGACAGCGTGAGTCATGCTGCAGAAACTAAACATCTCGGGTGCATCACAGCAGGAAGGGCAGCTTAGAGACAAAATGAAGCCACCAGATGGGCCTTCATAGAATCTCACAGCACAGGAGGAGGCCGTTCGGCCCATCGTGTCTCTGCCGGCTCTTAGAAAGAGCTCTCCAATTAGTCCCATTCCCCCCTGCTCTCTCCCCACAGCCCTGCTAATGTTTCCTTTTCAAGTATTTATCCAATTCCCTTTCACAACCACAAACGTCCCAAAGCACTTTACAGCTGATGAAGTACTCTTGAGGTCGCTGTTGTAATGTGGGAAACGCGGCAGCCAATTTGCGCACAGCAAGCTCCCACAAACAGCAACGTGATAATGACCAGATCATCTGTGTTAGTGATGTTGGTTGAGGGATAAATATTGGCCCCAAAACACTGGGGAGAACGTCCCTGCTCGTCTTCCAAATAGTGCCATGGAATCTTTTACGTCCACCTGAGAGAGCAGATGGGGCCTCAGTTTAATATCTCATTAAGAACATAAGAACATAAGAATTAGGAACAGGAGTCGGCCATTCGGCCCCTCGAGCCTGCTCCGCCATTCAATAAGATCACGGCTGATCATCGACCTCAACTCCACTTTCCCGCCCGATCCCCATATCCCTCGATTCCCCTAGAATCCAAAAATCTATCGATCTCTGTCTTGAATATACTCAAGGACTCAGCATCCTCAGCCCTCTGGGGCAGAGAATTCCAAAGATTCACCACCCTCTGAGTGAAGAAATTCCTCCTCATCTCAGTCCTCAATGGTCGACCCCTTATCCTGAGACTATGCCCCCGAGTTCTAGACTCTCCAGCCAGAGGGAAACAACCTCTCAATACCTAATTCAAAAGATTATAATAATTGTGACTACATTTCAAAAGTAACTCAGCAGAAGTGAAGCTGCGATGAGACATTCGGAGGATGTGAAAAGGTGCCACGGAAATGCAAAGTCTTTGTTTGCTTTCTGAATCATTTCCACCCAATTGTGCGTCAAAACTTATTTTCACAATGACATTCTTCGGAATGTATAAAAAAAATGAAAAATAAGAAACGAGGAAAAGCTCAGGTGGCCAATCCGCTTCCAGCAAACCTCCGCCTCTGCTGCAAGTTAAAATCAGCCTTTCAATACCTTTACAAACATGGAATGAATATTAAATTTAATCAGTTTATCTGAAACCCAGCAGTACTGTCTTTATAGGCTTCGAGGAACAGCACCTCATCCTCCGATTAGGCACTTTACAGCCTTCCGGACTCAATATCGAGTTCAACAACTTCAGATCATAACCTCGGCCCCTATTATATTTTTGTATTTTTTATCCACACTTTTGGTTTGTGCCTTTTCCTTTTTTCTCTCTCTCCCACATGGCAGCTGTCTCTCACTCTGCCAGAGCATTTCACACTTCATCTAGAGCCATTGTCTGTTTCTTTACCTGTCCTATTACCATCTCGTCTCACCTTGAATATCTCTTAATGTCTCTTCTTTCATCCCCTCCCCCATTTCCCAGCCTCAAACTGGCTTTTTAATCTGTTTCATTTCCTGCCTTTTGTCTCAGTTCTGTAGAAGGGTTTCGACCCGAAACGTTGACTCTCTTTCTCTCTCCACGGACGTTGCCTGGCCTGCTGAGTTTTTCCAGCATTCTCTGTTGTTATTTCGGATTTCCAGCATCCGCAGTATTTTGCTATCGTAGTACTGTCTTTATGTTCTGCTCCATTATCTGGGAGATTGGAAAGTGGTGATTCTGGAACAGTCGATTTCAGTGAATTACATTCTGAAATATAAAATGATGATTAAGAGTGAATTATACATGAAAATATTTCTATTGATTACTCCTTTTAGTATTGGCCTGGGATGATCTTTTTCATAAATAAAACACCCATTAAATTACTTACAAAAATAATTAATATGCCCTGATGATAAAGTTTATTAATACAACACTAGGACCATGTCACCTTACTTATGGCATTGGATAAATTAAAACATAAGAATTAGAAGCAGGAGTCGGCCATTCGGCCCCTCGAGCCTGCTCCGCCATTCAATAAGATCACAGCTGATCGTCGACCTCAACTCCACTTCCCCGCCCGATCCCCAAATCCCTTGAATCAAGTGAACCATCGTTGCACCGCCTCCAAGGCAACTAAAAAGGTTACTAAACATCACAGTTTATGTTAATTTCCAACTGGGCTACTTTTATTGGAAACTATGGCGATTCCACTTTTCCAACACAGGAAACCCAGAGACAACAAACTGTAGAAGTTGCTTAAATCCATGAGTTAAGATACACATTGATAATTATGAACAAGCTTGCCAGGAATAATTGAAAGAGGTTTTCTTGATTACTGCAGCAAGTACAGCAGCATAACTTCCTCAGGGTGTGTGAAGTATCATCTCTGATGGAAGAGGATTGAAGGGGTCGGACTCGTCTATTCCAATCTTGGTGTATTTTGTTTGTCTTATCCTCTTTCCCACATACTCTACCTAAGAGGATGGGTCACCTGGTAGGAAGAGAAAGAACTTGCATTTATATAGCACCTTTCACAGCCAATAAATTACTTTTGGAGTGTAACTACTGTTGTCCTGTGTTACAACGTGTTTACAGCACAGAAACAGGCCATTCGGCCCCACTGGCCCGTGCCGGTGTTTCTGCTCCACACCAGCCTCCTCCCACCCCTCTTCATCTCACCCTACCAGCATATCCTTCTATTCCTTTCTCCCTCATGTGTTTATCCAGCTTCCCCTTAAATGTATCTATACTATTTGCCTCAACCACTCCCCGTGGCAGCGAGTTCCACATTCTCACCACTCTCTGGGTAAAGAAGTTTACTGGAGGAGGGTAGTCTAAAGACTAACAGTACAGAGGCATGATCAAGGCTTATATACAGGTGTGGTCACTGCCGGTACTACAGTATACAGGAGCTGTAAAAGTAGTTCGCTCTTAAAAGTACATACACTACAATTCCTCCCCTTTTAGGTTAACAGTACCCATAACATTCAAATAACAGTTAACACTTTAACATGCACATTAAACTGAAATAGTCCATTTAAAGATTCAGTCTTTGGGGCGGCTTCCTGATCCTTTCTGGATAGCGCCTTTCCTGAGGTTCTTGTTCTTGGTGCGGAGGCGATTCTGCCCCCTTTCGTCGGTTAGTTCATCAGTTTCCACTGCTACTGTTTCTGAGGTAGATGCTACCGGTATGTCGGGTTCATCCCCAGCGACGCGAGACATGGGGTTGACTCGTTCCTGTGACGCTAGGATCTGGTCGACGTGGCGTCTCACAATGTTCTCCCCGACATCCACTGTACATTAGTGGCCCCTGCCGTGTGCATATCGTTCCGGGTTGCCATTTCTCTGTTCGGTAGTCGCGGGCCAAGACTGGTTGTCCTACATTGAAGCTCCTTGTCGGCTTCCCATTGATGTGCTGGAATTGCTTATCCTCAACATTTCTTCGCACATTTGGTCTGAGGAAATCCAGACGAGATCTCAACCTTCGGTTAAAGAACATCATGGCCGGGGTTTGGTTGGTAACTGCATGTGTCGCATTTCTGTAGGCTAACAGGAAATTGTCCACCTTAAGCTGTAGTGGAATTTACTGAATGGAGACAAAACTGGAACTACTATACAAAGTTATTGCACAGGCTTATATACAGGGGTGGTCACTACTGGTACTGCAGTATACAGGGGCTGCAGAATATAGTTCCTTCTTCAAGGTACATACACTACAATTCCTCCCCTTTTAGCTAAACAGTACATAACATTCGATTAATAATTAAATAACATATTTACAATTACAGTTGCTATATACATTAGCTGAAGTTAATCAATTATAAATTCAGTCTTTGTGGAGGCTTCCTGATTCTGTCCGGATAACGCCTCTTTGGGGTATCAGGTTCTTCTGGCAAAGTTGATTCGGGATCAACGTCGTTGTTTGGTTCGTCTGCTTCCAATATCACCGATTCTGAGGTAGATGCAATTGGTACTTCAGTTTCATCACCAGGTGTATAGGATCGTGGTGTAGATTTGATGTTTTCCAGTGACTCTAGAATCTGGTCAGCATGGCGTCTTACAATGCTCTCTCCAACGTCCACGGTATACATTAGAGGTCCTTGCCGTGTGCAGATCGTTCCTGGCTGCCATTTCTCTGTGCGGTAGTCCCGGGCCAAAACTGGTTGACCGATCTTAAAACTCCTGGTTGGCCTTTCATTCATATTCTGAAACTGCCTGTTCTCCACATCTTTTCTGATGTTTGGCTTAACCAAATCCAAGCGGCATCTTAGTCTTCGATTGAAGAACATCATGGCTGGAGTTTGGTTGGTAACCGCATGTGTCGCATTCCGGTAGGCAAACAAGAAGTTATCCACCTTGTGTTGTAGGGGTATGTCTTCATTACACATTGCCTTGATAGCCTTCTTGAATGTTTGAACGAACCTCTCAGCCAATCCATTGGTGGCTGGATGATATGGGGCGGATGTGTAATGCTTAACACCATTGTTCTTTAAGAACCTCCGGAACTCTTCAGACACAAACTGTGGTCCATTGTCGGAGCAAATCTGTTCAGGCAGCCCATTTCTGGCGAATATGGTTCGTAAGACTGTGATAGTTTTTTCTGTGGTGGTTGAGGACATTTTTATTACCTCTGGCCACTTTGAATGTGCATCCACCGCAATTAAAAACATCGAGTCCATAAATGGACCAGCAAAATCAATGTGTACCCTTTGCCATGGAGATGAGGGCCACTCCCATGGATGTAGAGGGGCTTGTGGTGGGGCGTTTTGGACCTTCTGGCATCCTGTACAGCTCTTGGTCATCTCTTCGATTTCTTTATCGATTCCCGGCCACCACACAAACGCTCTGGCTAAGTTCTTCATTTTTACCCCTCCCAGATGACCCTCATGAAGCTCATTGAGCACTCTATCCTTCAATTTGGGTGGAATTACTACTCTGGATCCACACATCAAGGTTCCTCGGCACACTGACAGCTGTTCTCTTCTCGGCGAGAATGCTGGCAACAGTGGTTCGCCATGTGCTGGCCATCCCTTCACCGTTAAATCATAGACCCTGGAGAGTGTCGGGTCATTTCGTGTTTCCTTTTCTATGTTTGCATTTGTCACAGGTAGACATTTGACTATGGTCGAGTGGAATAGCTCCACAGGATCCACTGCAGGTGTTTCTTCCACCGTTGGCAACGGTAGGCGCGACAATCCATCAGCATTCCCATGCTGTTTAGTTCCTTTGTACTCGATGTCATATTGGTGTGCCCCTAGGAAAAGGGACCACCTCTGTAGCCGTTGTGCTGTCATTATCGGGACACCCTTCTTAAGGTTGAAAATGGAGACAAGAGGTTGATGATCAGTTAGTAGAGTAAATTTCTGTCCGTGCAGGTGGTGATTGAACTTCTTCAACCCCCACACCAGGCTGAGGGCCTCTCTGTCAACCTGGGCGTAGTTACGCTCGGCTGCAGTTAACGAGCGTGACGCAAAAGCTATCGGCCTCTCTGAACCATCAAGGGATTTATGTGACAGTACCGCTCCAACGCCGTAGGGAGATGCATCACACGCCAGTCTTATCGGTAGTGATGGGTTGTAGTGAGCCAATACTTCTCTTGAAGTGATCAGGCCTTTACACTTCTGAAAGGCCCGCTTGCATTCATCGCTCCATTTCCATGCTGCTCCAGTTTGTAGCAGGTGCAGAATTGTGGACAAATTCGGCAAAAACTTATGGTAGTAATTCACCAATCCGAGGAATGACCTCAGTTGCGACACATTTTCAGGCGCTGGAGCCTTAACTACCGCTTCAATTTTGTCAGGGGACTTATGTAACCCCTCTTCATCAATCACGTGGCCACAATACGATATTTGTTTCTTAAAAATCTCGCACTTGGGGCGATTGGCTTGTAGCCCATGTTCTCTTAGTCTAGTGAGCACCTGCTCTAGGTTGGCAAGGTGTTCACTGTCATTTTCACCCATCACTAGGATGTCGTCCAAGTAACACTGAGTCCCCGGAATCCCTTGCAGGACTGTTCCATCGCTCTTTGCCATATAGCCGGAGCTGATGCAACTCCGAATACCAGTCGATTATACTGGTAAAGACCTTTGTGAGTGTTTATCGTGAGATATTTCCTAGAGGATTCTTCAACCTCCATCTGCAAATATGCTTGCGCTAGGTCAATTTTTGTAAAACGTTTCCCTCCAGATAGTGAGGTGAAAATATCTTCTATCCTCGGAAGAGGATACTGTACTGTGTGAAGGACTGGGTTCACAGTCACCTTGAAGTCCCCACAGATGCGAACCTTCCTTGGCTCCTCAGACTTATTGTTTAACGTTTTCTTCATGACAGGAACGATGGGTGTTGCCCACTCGCTCCAGTCTACCTTAGTTAACACGCCTGCATTCTCCAGATTCTCCATCTCTGCCTCGACGGCTGGGCGAATTGCATACGGTACTGGTCTTGCTTTGAAAAACTTGGGAATTGCATTCTCTTCTATTTTTATCGGGGCGGTTACGCCTTTAAGAGTTCCCAGTTCTTGTTGAAATACCTCTTTAGCGTTAGCCAAGATTTTTGACAATCGTCCAGGTGTGACGTCGTCATCCTTTTTACCAGCCACCGTCAGTGCCTGAATGGAGTGCCAGTCTAAACTTATCTTTCTGATCCATTCACATCCCAATAACGGTGGTCCACCATCTTGCAGTATGTACAGATACAATTTCTGTATTTCCTTGCCGTTGTATTCGACAGGCACCCTTATTTTCCCTCTGGGGTATACTTTCTGCCCCGTATATGTCTTCAAGACAATGGCTGTGTCTTTCAAGGGTATGTGTGAGATTAGCCGCTCGTAGTCTCGTCGATTCATGACGGTCAGGGCTGATCCTGTATCCAATTCCATTTTGACTTGGGACCCTGCTATCGTGAGGGTGACCCAAATGGTTCAGTGATCCTCTTTTGTGATTACGTTGTGTAGTTTGAGATAGCTTAGTCTCTTGTTCCCGGATTCACTATTGCTCTTCTGGTCTTCGGAACTACTGTCCGTCATCTTTTGTACTTTCCTGTACTTTTCCTTAGTAGTCTTTTTGTTGTCGTTAGTCTTCTTCCCGGACCTGCAACCTCGTGCAATGTGTCCCATCTTTCCGCATTGCCTGCATGTTTTGTCCTTGGACCAGCAGTCCTTCTGGTCATGGGTTGTTCTGCCGCAGCAATAACATTTTTCAAATCCCCGAGTCATTTCATGGGTGCCGTATTCCTGTGGCTTTTGCTGTATTTCCGCAGCTCCCCTTGCTGCTGCTTCGTACGATACTGCCACGCTGAAAGCCTTATCTAGCGTCAGCTATTTCCCTGAGAGTAACCTCTTCTGGGTTCCTTCACTCAGGAGTCCACAGACAAATTTGTCCCGTAGGGTATCTGCCAGTCCTGCTCCGAACTGGCAGTGCTTTGATAGCTTGCGTAGTTCCGTAAGGTAATCAGCATTGCTCTCATCTTTATGCTGATTTCTCTTGCGGAATTTAAATCTTTGTGCTATCAGCAGCGGTGTAGGATTTAGGTGTTCCTGTAGGATATCAACAATTTCGTTAAAACCCTTCGCCATCGGTTTGACTGGAGTGATCAGGTTCCGCAATAGGCCGTACGTTCTTGCGCCCATTAAGTTTAGTAGTACCGATGCCTTTTTCTCATCGGCTACTTCATTTGCCTTGCAATATACTTCGACTCTTTCCACATACGTGGTCCAGTCTTCTATTGCATTATCGAAGGCAGTGATATTGCCAGTCTTCGGCACCTTGGAGATCTAAGATGGCGCCTCCTGCGCTTTGCCTTCTTCCCCAATTGAACAAAATGGCGCCTCCCGCGCTTTGCCTTCTTCCCCGCTGGATTAAGATGGCGCCTCCCGCGCTTTCTGTCTTTTCCGCTGCTGCTAGCGCTGTTGCTGGCATTTTTATGCATTGATGGTGACGCCCTATGGTCTTCGCGCACTTCCCCCCCGCGCTGCTGCCAACGCCGCTCTCCTCGGTCCCCGTGGCAAACTGCAGCTCCTCGCGGCTTTCTGCGCTTCTAATTTCTTTTATTTTAATTACTGTTCCCGTCGTCAGAGCAGACCCTATGGGACACTTTCCTCCCTCTTCTCGGGTCTGTACGCTGCCCGGCTTCGTAGCACCGGCCGCGCCCTGTGTGCTCCACCCTCTCTCTCTCTCTCCTCTTCCCGACAACGCTGCTCGGCCCCGTTGAAAAGCCACCCGATCGAGCTCTAGCCCGCCGCAGCCCAGGAAGGATCAGTGTACTACCTGCCACCAGCCCGATTAGCTGGAACACCATAGACTGGATAACCAAGCCCAGCTCTCGACAGCCTCTCCTGCAAATCTTCGAATTCGATGAATCAGAAGGCGGTTGCCCACGGTCGACGCCCGTTTCTTCTGTTTGTTTTTTTTTCTTTTTGGATTTCTTCCTTCTGGCCTCGACCTCTAACAACTTCGCTTCAGGGATGGATCCCCGTGAGGTGGTGCAGAACTGTAGGTAAGTTCGGATCTGTTCGGCGCCAGTGTAACGTCCGTGTGTAATTGAGACACGGACTGCAGAAGTTGGTTATAACAGGTGTTTACTGAATGGAGGCAAAACTGGAACTACTATACAAAGTTACTACACAGGCTTATATACCGGGGTGGTCACTACTGGTACTGCAGTATACAGGGGCTGCAGAATATAGTTCCTTCTTCAAGGTACATACACTACAATTAGCAGCAGTGTGGGGTTTAAGTGGTCCTGTAGGATTTCCACTATGCTTTCGAAATTCTTATCCACTGGCTTCTCTGGGGTTATTAGGTTTCACAGTAAGCCATAAGTTTTTGCACCCATGGAATTCAACAAAACCAGTGCTTTCCTAGCATCTGGCACTTCATTTGCCCTGCAGTACACCTCAATGCGTTTCACATATATCGCCCAATCTTCGACTTTATTGTCGAACGCAGGGATACTGCCACTCTTCGGCATCCCTGGGTGTGATTAAACTGTCTAAAATGGCGTCTCCCGCGCTCTCCCTTCTTCTCCGCTGGCACAAAATGGCGTCTCCCATGCTTTCCTTTCTTCCCGTGCTCGCCCTTCTTCTCCGCTGCGGCTTCTAAAATGGCGTCTCCCGCGCTCTCCCTTCTTCTCCGCGGCTCAATGGCATCTCCCACGCTTCCTTTCTTTCCCCCGCGGACGCTGTTCAGACCTTGAGCCCTGGCTGTGCTCTGCGCGTTCTCCTGTGCGCCTCTCCCGTTGCCGCCGCTCGGTCCTGAACCCGGCTGCTGCTTTACCCTCTCTCTTTTTTTTGTTTTTCCTCGACGCCGCTCGGTTTTCAACCCCCGGCTGCGCCCTGTGCGCTTCACCCTCTCTCTTGCCCCGTCGACGCTGCTCGGCCTTTTCTGTGCCGTCGGTCGCCTCCAGCCGCCGCTGTCCGGGAAGGGTCTGCGCTGTACCTGTTGCCAGTCTGTTGCTGGATCGTCGTGGCTGGGGAACCAAGCCCGGCTCTCAACAGCCTCCCCTGCGATGTTCACTCTCTGCCGGATGACTGGGCGGTTGCTCGTGGTCGACACCCGTACTTCTGGCCTCGACTTTCTTCCACCGTCCTCCCGGAGCGAATCGTTGAAAGGAAATGCAGAGTTGCAGGTAGATTCGAATCGACCTCGTCGCCACTGTTGAATCCGTGATTCTTAAAGTATGATGTTTTCCCATAACTAGACGGAGGCTGTAACTTAACAATCAACAGGTGTTTACTGGAGGAGGGTAGTCTAAAGACTAACAGTACAGAGGCATGCTCAAGGCTTATAGACAGGTGTGGTCACTGCCGGTACTACTGTATACAGGAGCTGTAAAAGTAGTTCTCTCTTAAAGGTACATACACTACATGGCGCTCCCTCAGTACTGCACTGGGAGTGTCAGCCTGGATTTCGTGCTCTAGTTTGCGGAGTAAGACTTGGACCCACAACCTCTGGGGAGTGCTACCAACTGAACCACGACTGATAAGGGCAGATTGAATCATCTCAGCAAGGATTGGCCCTCGTCAGAATGAGTTGGAAAATCATGTGGCCTTAGCTCTTGGTTTTCTGCCCATTAAAATGAATGGATGAAAAACCGCAGTCTGTACGTCTGCAAACTCCTGACGTGCTTTTCCCGAGATAGCTGTTCCTTGTTGGTAGCCCCCAATCGCAGAACCTGCTCCATTGCCCAGACTGGGCTTGTGTGCCCTCGAGTACAGAAGATTAAGGGACGATCTAATCGAGGTGTTTAAGATGATTAAAGGAGTCGATCGGGTAGAGAGAGAGAAACTATTTCTTCTGGTGGGGGGAGTCCAGAACAAGGGGGCAGAACCTTCAAATTAGAGCCAGGCCGTTCAGGGTTTTAAAAAAAAGTTATTTGAAGTTTTAGTGATGTTTTGGGGCCGATCTCTATTCATAGATTTGACAGGTCTTCCTGTCAATTTTATGAATGGAGCATTCCCTGCTACCATTGGCTCTCCATGGCCCACGTGATCCCAGGGGACACTTCGAACTAACTGCGCCCCTGGGATATGCAAGCACTGCGCGCCGGCAGTTGGAGCAGGCCCAGGATCGGAATCCCACGGGGGCCCACAGCAAAACGGCCGGCGCGCTAGGTAAGTGCAGGTCGGAGGCTTACACCTGCGGGAAGCCCCCGACCCGAATTTCTGGGCTAATATCTATCTGAGGCCTTAACCAAGTCTACAACTAGAAATGACAGAAAACTATTTTAATGTGTGAGATTTATTTTTTCGATGCTCTTCAAAGGAATTAGAGCTAACCCATTCAGGGGTGATGTCAGGAAGCATTTCTTCACACAAAGGGGAGTGGAAATCTGGAACTCTCCCCAAAAGCTGTTGAGGCTGGGGGACAATGGAATATTTCAAAACTGAGATTGATAGATTTTTTTGGGTAAGAATAGTAAGGAATATGGATCCATGGATAGATGGAGTTAAGACCCAGATCAGCCATGATTTCATTGAATGGCGGAACAGGCTTGAGAGGCTGAATAGTCTCCTCCCGTTCCTATGTCAGAATCATAGAAATTTATTGCACAGAAGGAGGCCATTCGGCCCATCGCGTCTGTGCCAGTCAGAAAAGAGCTCTCCAGCCTAATCCCGCTTTCCAGCTCTTGGCCCGTAGCCCTGTAGATTACGGTGCTTCAAGTGCATATCCGAGTACTTTTTAAATGCGTTTCTGCCTCTACCACCCTTCCGTAAATAATCTCCATAATGGGTTGATTTTGCAGCTGGTGTGGAGATTTGCTGTCGGGAATTCGGGAGATGGGACAATGGATCCTGCAGGAATTTCCTTTCCATTGATGGGAGCATTGATTTTTTTTTTATTCGTGCCTGGGGTGTGGGCGTCGCTGGCGAGGCCGGCATTTATTGCCCATCCCTAGTCGCCCTTGAGAAGGTGGTGGTGAGCCTCCTTCTTGAACCGCTGCAGTCCGTGTGGTGAAGGTGCTCCCACAGTGCTGTTAGGGAGGGAGTTCCAGGATTTTGACCCAGCGATGATGAAGGAACGACGATATATTTCCGAGTCAGGATGGTGTGTGACTTGCAGGTGGTGGTGTAAAATCCTTACCCTAAGACATTTTCACATTGTTAAAGCTTCACATTGATTTGTTTCTCTAGGCGTTCCAGATTAACTCCCAGGATCAGCTGGATCAACTTCTCACCAGATCGCTACAAAACTCGCTACCTTCCACTGGCCTAGGTGCTTTCCAAACCCTTGGACCTGACGATGGCACTGAGCACCACAGTAAGTTTATAGACCCAAACTTTGTCCATTGCAATGGCCAATGAGACACTTGACGCAATTCCTGAGAAGCAATGTGTTAAAAGGGACCGAGTGTAATGTATCCAAGTTTGCTGACGATACAAAGCTGGGTGGGACAGTAAGCTGTGAGGTGGTCAGAGTCTGCAAAGGGATATAGATAGACTGAGTGAGTGGGCAGTAAGGTGACAGATGGAGTATTATGTGGGGAAATGTGAGGTTATTCACTTTGGTAGGAAGAATAGAAAAACAGAATATTTTTTAAATGGTGAGAAACTATTAAATGTTGGTGTTCAGAGAGATTTGGGTGTCCTCGTACAGGAAACACAGAGAGTTAGCAGGCAGGTAGTGCGAGCAATGAGGAAGGCAAAGGGCATGTTGGCCTTTATTGCAAGGGGGCTGGAGTATAAGAGTGAGGAAGTCTTGCTACAATTGTACAGGGCCTTGGTGAGACCACACCTGGAGTACTGGGCACGGTTCTGGTCTCCGTACCTGGAGTACTGGGCACAGCTCTGGTCTCCGTACCTGGAGTACTGGGCACGGTTCTGGTCTCCGTACCTGGAGTACTGGGCACGGTTCTGGTCTCCGTACCTGGAGTACTGGGCACAGCTCTGGTCTCCGTACCTGGAGTACTGGGCACGGTTCTGGTCTCCGTACCTGGAGTACTGGGCACGGTTCTGGTCTCCGTACCTGGAGTACTGGGCACGGTTCTGGTCTCCGTACCTGGAGTACTGGGCACGGTTCTGGTCTCCGTACCTGGAGTACTGGGCACGGTTCTGGTCTCCGTACCTGGAGTACTGGGCACGGTTCTGGTCTCCGTACCTGGAGCACTGGGCACGGTTCTGGTCTCCGTACCTGGAGTACTGGGCACGGTTCTGGTCTCCGTACCTGGAGCACTGGGCACGGTTCTGGTCTCCGTACCTGGAGTACTGGGCACGGTTCTGGTCTCCGTACCTGGAGTACTGGGCACGGTTCTGGTCTCCGTACCTGGAGTACTGGGCACGGTTCTGGTCTCCGTACCTGGAGTACTGGGCACGGTTCTGGTCTCCGTACCTGAGGAAGGACACACTTGCCTTAGAGGGGGTGCAGCGAAAGTTCACTAGATTGATTCCTGGGATGAGTGGGATTGAGTAGAATGGGCCGATACTCTCTGGAGATGAGGAGGAATTTCTTCACTCAGAGGGTTGTGAATCTTTGGAATTCTCTGCCCCAGAGGACTGTGGAGGCTCAGTTGTTGAGCATATTCAAGGCTGAGAGCGATAGATTTTTGGACTCTAGGGGAATCAAGGGATATGGGGATCGGATGGGAAAGTGGATCGATGATCAGCCATGATCTTATTGAATGGTGGAGCAGGCTCGAGGGGCCGAATGGCCGACTCCTGCTCCTAATTCTTAAGTTCTTAAAATCCGGCTTCGAGCCGCACTGAGCAGGAAGGACCCAACTTCTATCCACTGTCTCTGAAGAGTTTGTTGATTTCAGCCAGTTTGATGGTTGTTCGGTGGGTGGGGGGGGGGGGGGGGGGGCGGGGGCGAGGGCGGTGGCAGGGCAGGTGGGGTGGGCATGGGTTTGGAGGGGAAACTCCAATTTCAGACTTGTTCATCCAAAGTTCTCACTCTGGCCCATTGACCAATGATCCCCATTAGAAAGTATGTGTGCGGATGAAGGTAGGGGGAAGAGATATGATCAGGCTTGACTGTTGTAACTGTCACTGTTGAATATCGTGCTTACACTCACATCTTACACACAAGAGCATTGTATCGGAGCACTGGAATCATTGGCGCTACGACACCATGAGTTAGTGTCTTGAGCAGGAGACGGGAATGGGGCAAAAGGTAAACTGTTATGGAAATCCAATTTCTATTGCAATATGCACACGGATAATTTTAGAACACTATATTGCAAATGTTACACCCTTGTTTAAAAAAGGTAACTACAGGTCAGTCAGCCTAATGTCAGTGGTGGGAAACCTTTCGAGGCAAGAATCCGGGACAAAATGAATGGCCATTTGGGAAAGTATGGGCTAATAAATGAAAGTCAACACGGATTTGTTAAAGGCAAATCATGTTTGACTAACCTGATCGAGTTCTTTGATGAATTAACGGAGAGGCCGATGAAGGCAGTGTACAGAGGCAGCATGGATACAAAATTGGGCACGGGACAGAAAGCAGAGAGAACGGTGAAGGGTTGTTTTCCAGACTGGAGGGAAGTGTGCAGTGGTGTTCCCTAGGGGTCGGTATTAGGACCACTGCTATTTGTGATATATATTAATGACCTGGACTTGGGTATACATCATTTCAAAGTTTGCAGATGATACAAAACTCAGAAATGTAGCACAACCAGAGGCAAAACGTTCCCTCTACTCTCCCCAAACAGTGCATCTCAACTCCAACCAGGGTTGCTAACTCATAAGAACATAAGAAATAGGAGCAGGAGTCGGCCATTCGGCCCCTCGAGCCTGCTCAATAAGATCACAGCTGATCATCGACATCAACTCCACTTTCCTGCCTGATCCCCATATCCCTTGATTCGCTTAATATCCAAAAATTGATCTCTGTCTTGAATATAAACGTCTGAGCCTCCACAGCCCCCTGGGGTAGAGAATTCCAAAGATTCACCACCCTCTGAGTGAAGGAATTTCTCCTCATCTCAATCCTCAATGGCCGACCCCTTATCCTGAGACTGTGACCCCTGGTTCTAGACTCCCCAGCCAGGGGGAAACAGCCTCTCAGCATCGACCCTGTCAATCCCCCTCAGAATCTTATATGTGTCAATGAGATCACCTCTCATTCTTCTACACTCCTGAGAATAAGGTTTTATGAGGGCTACCCACCCCTCCTGCCGCCACATTTTCCACTTCGCCTATCTCTTCGTGGAGGTTTCATCACATGAGCTCCAGGCTCCACCCCAGCCCCCACCCACTGCCCATCTCAGAGACTTTTATAACTAATGAACGAAGGTGCTCAAAGGACAATTTAAAAACACACCATTTTTTTAATGTCCCTATGATTTTTCACCCGGGTTGCTCACAGCAGTGTCCTGGACATTAATCTGAGCACAAAAATCCAGGCTGACACTCCTGGTGCAGTACTGAGGGAGCACCGCACTGTCGGAGGGGCAGTACTGAGGGAGCGCTGCACTGTCGGAGGGGCAGTACTGAGGGAGCGCTGCACTGTCGGAGAGTCAGTACTGAGGGAGCGCCGCACTGTCGGAGGGGCAGTACTGAGGGAGCGCCGCACTGTCGGAGGGGCAGTACTGAGGGAGCGCCGCACTGTCGGAGGGGCAGTACTGAGGGAGCGCCGCACTGTCGGAGGGGCAGTACTGAGGGAGCGCTGCACTGTCGGAGAGTCAGTACTGAGGGAGCGCCGCACTGTCGGAGGGGCAGTACTGAGGGAGCGCCGCACTGTCGGAGGGGCAGTACTGAGGGAGCGCCGCACTGTCGGAGGGGCAGTACTGAGGGAGCGCCACACTGTCGGAGGGGCAGTGCTGAGGGAGCGCCACACTGTCGGAGGGGCAGTACTGAGGGAGTGCCGCACTGTCGGAGGGGCAGTACTGAGAGAGCGCCGCATTGTCGGAGGGGCAGTACTGAGGGAGCGCCGCACTGTCGGAGGGGCAGTGCTGAGGGAGCGCCACACTGTCGGAGGGGCAGTACTGAGGGAGTGCCACACTGTCGGAGGGGCAGTACTGAGAGAGCGCCGCATTGTCGGAGGGGCAGTACTGAGGGAGCGCTGCACTGTCAGAGTTGCCGTCTTCCAGATGAGATGTTAAACCGAGGCCCCGTCTGCTCTCTCAGGTGGATGTAAAAGATCCCATGGCACGGTTTCGAAGAAGAGCAGGGGAGTTCTCCCCGGTGTCCTGGGGCCAATATTTATCCCTCAATCAACATCACTAAAACAGATGATCTGGTCATTATCACATTGCTGTTTGTGGGATCTTGCTGTGCTCAAATTGGCTGCCGCGTTTCCCACATTACAACAGTGACCACACTTCAAAAAGCACTTCATTGGCTGTGAAGCGCTTTGGGACGTCCTGAGGTGGTGAAAGGTGCTGTCCAGGGTTAGGAATCCGAGCACCAATCGCAAAACAGCATCCCCTACTGTGTCGGTGAAGTATTTTCCTTCCATGTCCCCCCCCCGCCCCGCCCCCCCCCCCCTGTCTGAGTGAAACTGTTGTTTTAACAACCATCTTGATTGTATGATTCCCTCTTTTCCAGTCATCTTAAGCCACATTTCTGTTGATACCTTGTCATTACAATGATTATCATGATGTACAATTATAATATCCTGACATACAATTATCACCGTGGGGCACAGAAGATTATCATGGGTTTTACATGTGACAATGCATCTGTTTATTGTAACACTCTGGCTACCTCATAAGTACAATTAGGTTGTCTATATGTTCTTGCTGTTTATAATCCAACACGTGTGTAATTTAGTGTTGGCTTGGCAGATTAATTGGCAATCATTTGTAGGCAGCGAATGCCCATTTGCCAATGTACTTGACACACAGCAGTGGAGGCTATTGTGTCTGCATTGGTTTTACAAGATTTTATGATCTGCTATGGTACTGCCGCCACAAAGTGTGAGTTCGGGAGGAGTACGAGTTTGTCTTCGTTCCTGGTCATTTCATCCAGTGCCAACTCTGATCCGACCACATCATGCTATAGCAAGCCTTGCTCTCATCTGCCCAACTCGTCCAGTAGGGTCATCCTGGAGGGCACAGATCTGGACGTGTACTTGAAGAGGACTAATTTGCAGGGTTTTGGGGAAACAGCTGGGGTACGGGACTAAATTGGAGAACTCTTTCAGGACCAGACAAAGGGCCTCCTTCTGTGCTGTGGGATCCTATGATTCTATGATAACCCCAAGCTCCATTTCTCCGCTACCAACCACCTCCTTAAATCCCTCTCCCCTGCCGTCTCACCTCCAACAATGAGTACAAGGATTTCTTCATGACTAAGACGAAGACGATCTGTACACTGTCTCTGCTGCTCCGCCCTCAACCTTCCCACTATTCCAAATTTCCTCCAGCCTTCCTCCCACTTTAGCTCCAGACCCTGCCTCTTTGATTGCACTGCCATCTCCCAGCTCTTCTCTTCCATTTGAAGCACCTCCTAATCTCTTGACTCCATTCCCACTAAACACTCCTTCTACCCCTATTCTAGCTGATATTGTAAATGGTTCCCTCTCTTCAGGCACTCTCCTCTCCCTTTCAAATCTGCCATCATCACCTCTTCAAAAAAACCCTCCTCGCCCCTTTTGCTGGAGAGGGCCCAGTGGATTGGAAACCCCCAAATGTAACTCCCCTATTCAAGAAAGGAGGGAGACAGAAAACAGGCAACTATAGACCAGTTAGCCTAACATCTGTCATTGGGGAAATGCTGGAGTCCATCTTTAAGGAAGTGGTAGCAGGACATTTAGAAAATCATAATATAGTCAAGCAGAGTCAACCTGGTTTTATGAAAGGGAAATCATGTTTGACAAATTTACTAGAGTTCTTTGAAGATGTAACGAGCAGGGTGGATAAAGGGGAACCAGTAGATGTAGTGTATTTGGATTTCCAAAAGGCATTCGATAAGGTGACACATAAAAGGTTACTGCACAAGATAAGAGCTTGTGGGGTTGGGGGTAATATATTAGCATGGATAGAGGATTGGCTAACTAACAGAAAACAAAGAGTCGGGATAAATGGGTCAATTTCCGGTTGGCAAACTGTAACTAGTGGGGTGCCACAGGGATCAGTGCTGGGGCCACAACTATTTACAATCTATATTAATGACTTGGATGAAGGGACTGATATGCTATCAATTACTCATAAAAGACGGAGAGTTAGGAGAGTAACTAAAAGGCTTTTATTAACAAAGAACAGAGCATGCCTCTTGTGGTTGACTGGTTTCCAAGAAGGCAGGGGGCTGCAGAGCAGTCACCTTTATACCTGGGCCTGTGGGTGGAGCCAGGGGCGGAGCCAGCAGAGGCATGCTGAGGCATGCCTAGATACAACAGTGTGCAACAACAACAACAACGGTGAACAACAATAACAGTGGTTTACCACATTCACCCCTTGTTTAAAATTGAGTCCGGCGGGGTGAAGTGTACTAAAGGTTCGTGTAAGTAAGTCTATCAGGTGGCCTTGTATGCCGTCCTGATCGTCGTGGTGGCGGTGGTGGTGGTGCAGCATCCAACGTTGAATCTGGCGTCTCATTGAGTGGTTGGGTGGTCAATGACGGGTCCTGGGGCTGCGGCATGCCGTCTACCGGGGTTGGGTTGTGGGTAGTGGTGGATGGCAATGGTAGTGTTTCAGGGGCACCCGAAGGTGCGAGGTCTCGTATGGAGACTGTGTCCTCCCGCAATGGTAGTGTTTCAGGGGCACCCGAAGGTGCGAGGTCTCGTATGGAGACTGTGTCCTCCCGCCCGTCCGGGTACGCCACGTAAGCATACTGGGGGTTGGCGTGGAGGAGGCTCACCCTCTCGACCAGGGGGTCCGTTTTATGGGATCTCACGTGCTTCCGCAGTAGGACGGGTCCTGGAGACGTCAGCCATGTCGGTAGCGAGGTCCCCGATGTGGACTTCCTGGGGAAAGTGAACATTTTTTCATGGGGGGTGGCATTGGTGGCCGTACAAAGCAGTGACCGAATGGAGTGGAGCGCCGCAGGGAGGACCTCCTGCCAGCGAGAGGTCGGAAGGCCCTTAGATTTTAAGTTTAAGAGGACGGCCTTCCAAACCGTCGCGTTCTCTCTTTCCACCTGGCCGTTCCCCCGGGGGTTGTAGCTGGTGGTTCTGCTTGTAGCAATACCTCTCGTGAGCAGGTACTGACGGAGTTCGTCGCTCATAAAGGATGAGCCCCGGTCGCTATGGATATAGCTAGGGAAGCCGAACAAGGCGAAAAGGTCATTCAGACATTTAATGACCGTGGTACTGGTCATGTCTGGGCACGGGATGGCAAACGGGAAACGGGAGTACTCATCAATTATGTTGAGGAAGTACACGTTGCGGTCAGAGGAGGGGAAGGTCCCTTTAAAATCGACGCTCAGGCGCTCGAAGGGGCGAGTGGCCTTGATCAGGCTTGCTCTGTCTGGCCTATAAAAATGCGGTTTGCACTCGGCACAGATTTGGCAGTTCCTGGTCATGGTCCTGACCTCCTCGATGGAGTAGGGCAGGTTACGGGATTTGATGAAGTGGAAGAACCTGGTGACCCCCGGGTGGCAGAGGTCATTGTGGAGGGTCTGCAGTCTATCAACCTGCGCGTTGGCGCATGTACCACGTGATAGGGCATCTGGGGGCTCATTGAGTTTCCCGGGCCGGTACAAGATATCGTAATTGTAGGTGGAGAGTTCAATTCTCCACCTCAAGATCTTGTCGTTCTTGATTTTGCCCCTCTGATTATTATTAAACATAAAAGCTACTGAACGCTGGTCAGTGAGCAGGGTAAATCGTTTTCCGGCCAGGTAATGCCTCCAATGTCGCACCGCTTCCACAATGGCCTGGGCCTCCTTTTCGACAGAGGAGTGTCGAATCTCGGGGCCCTGGAGGGTCCTTGAGAAAAAGGCCACGGGTCTCCCCGCCTGGTTAAGGGTTGCAGCTAGGGCGAAGTCGGATGCGTCGCTCTCCACTTGGAAAGGGATGGACTCATCCACTGCGTGCATTGTGGCCTTCACAATATCTCTTTTTATGAGAGTGAAGGCTGCACATGCCTCTGCTGTCAGGGGGAAGGAGGTGGACTTGATGAGGGGTCTGGCTTTGTCCGCATAGTTGGGCACCCACTGAGCATAGTAAGAGAAAAACCCTAGGCATCTCTTCAGTGCTTTTTGGCAGTGGGGGAGGGGGAGCTCCATAAGGGGGCGCATTCTGTCGGGGTCGGGGCCGATAACTCCGTTCTCTACTACGCAGCCAAGAATGGCGAGGCGCGTGGTGCGAAACATACATTTGTCCTTGTTGTATGTTAGATTCAGCCACTGGGCCGTACGGAGGAATTTCTCTAGGTTAACGTCATGGTCCTGCTGGTCGTGGCCGCAGATGGTGACGTTGTCTAGATAGGGGAAGGTGGCCTGCAGCGTGTTCTGGTCAACCATTCGGTCCATCTCCCTTTGGAAGACCGAAACCCCGTTGGTGACGCCGAAGGGGACTCGGAGGAAGTGGTAGAGACGACCGTCAGCTTCAAAAGCTGTGTACTGGCGGTCCTCAGGCCTGATGGGGAGCTGGTGGTATGCTGACTTCAGATCAATCGTCGAGAACACCCGGTATTGTGCTATCTGATTGACCATGTCAGATATGCGGGGGAGTGGGTATGCATCTAACTGGGTGTAGCGATTGATCGTCTGGCTGTAGTCAATAACTAGGCGCTGTTTTTCGCCAGTCTTCACTACCACCACTTGTGCTCGCCATGGGCTAGTGCAACCCTCAATAATCCCTTCCTTCAGGAGTCTTGCTACTTCGGATTTAATGAAGCTCCTATAACCGGCACTGTACCGCCTGCTTTTGGTAGCGATGGGCTTACAGTCGCGGGTGAGGTTAGCGAACAAGGGGGGCGGGGGGAGACTTTAAGCGTGGAGAGGCTGCAAATGGTGCGCGGCGGGCGATTTAAAAGCTGCTGGCTGCAGACTGTGAGTGGGGGGAGGGGTCCGCCGTACGCTAATGTGACACTTTTAAGATGGCACTGAAAATCCAACCCCAGTAGAACGGCAGCGCAGAGATGGGGCAGGACAAGAAGTTTAAAATGTTTGTATTCTGTGCCCCTTACTGAAAGGGTCACTACACAGTAGCCACCGACGTCTGCTGAATGGGATTTGGAAGCCATAGAGATCCGATGGCGCATTGGCAGGACCGGGAGAGAGTAACCGCGCACCGTGTCGGGGTGGATAAATCTCTCCGTGCTCCCGCTGTCGAAAAGGCAGGTAGTGGCGCGGCCGTTTACCGTAATGTCCATCATGGACCTGGACAGTTGGTGAGGGAGAGATTGGTCCAGCGTCACGGAGGCCAGCGTACGGTCGAGCGGGTCGCTGTGGTCGTCAGACGAGGCGGTGGTTAAGTCCGGGTCACCCGCGATTGGAGTTGGAGGCGTCCAAGATGGCGGACAAAATGGCTGTGCCCATGATCCCGATCCCCACGCGGCTGGAGGTGTCCAAGATGGTGGACAAGATGGCTGCCCCCACGGTTCACACGCGGCGCTGCTGGCGTTAGTGGTTTTACCTTTGCAGGCGCTGACGTAGTGTCCTTTCTTCCCGCAGCCAGAGCAGGTAGCATTTTTCGCCGGGCAGCGTGCTCTGGGGTGTTTTGCCTGGCCACAAAAGTAACATTTCGGGCCCTTGGACATCGCTGCAGCAGTTGGTGCCGGGGGTCCCATGACCCAAGGTTGCGGCGTCCACGGTGCGGAGCGGTTAGGGGAGAATGCGTCCATATTCCGGTGGGCCGCGTCTAGCGAGAGCGCGAGGGACACTGCCTTCTTCAGGTCGATTTCGCCCTTCTCCAGCAGTCTCTGCCGGGAGTAGTCGGATTTGAGGCCCGCAACGAAAGCGTCTCGGATAAGTCCCTCCGTGTGTGTCGCGGCCGATACCTCTTTACAATCGCAGGCTCGGCCGAGTATCTGTAGTGCCCGTAGGAATGCCTCCAACGATTCCCCGGACTGCTGTTTGCGGGATCTCAGGAGGTGTCTGGCATAAACCATATTTACTGGGCGTGTGTATTGTCCTTTTAGCAGATCGATAGCCGCCGCGTAGGTAGTCGCGTCCTGGATGAGCGTGTAGACTTGGTGGCCCACCTTGGAGGCCAGGATTTTTAGTTTGTTTCCATCTAGTGTCACGGCTGAGGCTTCCAGGTAAGCTTCGAAGCAACGCAGCCATTGTGCGAACTTGGTAGACGAACCTGCCTCTTGAGGGTCTAGGTCCAGGCATGTTGGTCTGAGGGCATGCAGCAGCACCTGCTGCTCAGCGTTTGGTGCCGTCGTTTGCTGCAGCGCCTGCTGCTCAGCGTTTGGTGCCGACATTTTGTTTTTGTTAATAAAATTGATGCGCTATCAATTACTCATAAAAGACAGAGAGTTAGGAGAGTAACTAAAAGGCTTTTATTAACAAAGAACAGAGCATGCCTCTTGTGGTTGACTGGTTTCCAAGAAGGCAGGGGGCTGCAGAGCAGTCACCTTTATACCTGGGCCTGTGGGTGGAGCCAGGGGCGGAGCCAGCAGAGGCATGCTGAGGCATGCCTAGATACAACAGTGTGCAACAACAACAACAACGGTGAACAACAATAACAGTGGTTTACCACAGGGACCGAGTGTACTGTAGCCAAATTTGCTGATGATACAAAGATAGGTGGGTTCGCAAGTTGTGAGGAGGACACAGAGTCTGCAAAGGGATATCGAGAGGTTCAGTGAGTGGGCAAAAATTTGGCAGATGGAGTACAATGTGGGAAAATGTGATGTTATCCACTTTGGAAGGAAGAATGAAAAAGCAAATTATTATTTAAATGGAGAGAGATTACAGAATGCGGCGGTACAGAGGGACCTGGGGGTCCTTGTACATGAAACACAAAAAGTTAGCATGCAGGTACAGCAAGTAATTAGGAAGGCAAATGGAATGTTGGCCTTTATTGCAAAGGGGATGGAGTATAAAAGTAGGGAAGTCCTGCTACAACTGTACAGGGCGCTGGTGAGACCACACCTGGAGTACTGCGTACAGTTTTGGTCTCCTTATTTAAGGAGGGATATACTTGCACTGGAGGCAGTTCAGAGAAGGTTCACGAGGTTGATTCGGGAGATGAAGGGGTTGTCTTATGAGGAAAGGTTGAGCAGGTTGGGCCTACACTCATTGGAGTTTAGAAGAATGAGAGGGGATCTTACTGAAACATATAAGATTCTGAGGGGGCTCGACAGGGTAGATGCAGAGAGGATGTTTCCCCTAGTGGGGGTATCTAGAACTAGGGGGCACAGTTTCAGAATAAGGGGTCACCCTTTTAAAACGGAGATGAGGAGGAATTTCTTCTCTCAGAGGGTCGTGAATCTTTGGAATTCTCTACCCCAGAGAGCTGTGGAGGCGGAGTCACTGAATATATTCAAGGCTGAGATAGACAGACATTTGAACTACAGGGGAGTCGAGGGTTATGGGGAGAGAGCGGGACAGTGGGGTTGAGGCCAAGATCAGGTCAGCCATGATTTTATTGAATGGCGGAGCAGGCTCGAGGGGCCAAGTGGCCTATTCCTGCTCCTATTTCTTATGTTCTTATGTAAACTACTGCCCCCATCTCCAACCTGCCTTTCCACTCCAACATGTGTGACTGTGTGTGTGGGAATGTTAGCTGAGTGGTAATGTTACTGGACTAGTAATCCAGAGGCCTGGACCTAATGATCTGGATATATGAGCTCAAATCCCACCACAGCAGCTGGGAATTTAAATTCAATTAATTAAATAAATCTGAAATAAAAAGCTAGTGTCAGTAATGGTGACCATGAAACTACTGGATTGTCATAAAAACCCACCTGGTTCACTCATGCCCTTTAGGGAAGGAAATCTGCCGCCCTCACCCGGTCTGGCCGATACGTGACTCCAGACCCACAGCAATGTGGTTGACTCTAATCTACCCTCTGAAATGGCCGAGCGAGACACTCGGTTGTACTGAACTGCTACTAAGAATAAAACCAGACGGACCCCATGGCATTACCGTCACCGTGTGGACTGCAGCGGCTCGTGGGCAATAAATGCCGGCCTTGCCAGTGACGCCCACATCCCACGGGTGAATAAAAAACCTGCATTGTTATCGCCCAGGTCAGTTCCCATCGCGCCTGCAAAGATGGGGCAGGTGAGGAGAAGCTTGTTTTACACGGCGCGTTGTTGGGATCTGGGATGGTTTTGCTGGTGTTGGTTGAGGGGGGAATGTTTGGTCAGAATCCCGGGAGGATTCCCGGCTCCTCTTCGAATTTGACACATCAAAGCTAAATAAACTGCCTGTAGTGACAATTAGGTTTTCTTAGCAAATAATTCTTCTTTACACACACACTGACTCACACACTGACACACACACTGACACACACACTGACACACACACTGACACACTCACACACTGACACACACACTGACACTCACACACTGACACACTGACTCACACACACTGACACACTCACTGACACACTGACACTCACACACTGACACTCACACACTGACTCACACACACTGACACACTCACTGACACACTCACACTGACACACTGACTCACACACTGACACACACACTGACACACACACACTGACTCACTGACTCACACACTGACATACTCACACTGACACACTGACTCACACACACTGACACACACACTGACTCACACACTGACATACTCACACTGACACACTGACTCACACACACTGACACACACACTGACACTCACACACTGACACACTCACACTGACTCACACACTGACTCACACACACTGACAGACTGACACACACACTGACTCACACACACTCACACACTGACACACTCACACTGACACACACACACATTGACACACTCACACTGACACACTGACACTCACACACTGACACACTCACACTGACACACTGACACTCACACACTGACACTCACACACTGACTCACACACTCACACACTGACACACTCACACTGACACACTGACACACACACTCACACACACACTGACACACACACACTGACACTGACACACACACTGACACACTCACACACTGACACACACACTGACACACACACTGACACACACATTGACACACACACTGACACTCACACACACTGACACACACACACTGACACTCACACACACTGACACACACACACTGACACACACACACTGACACACTGACACACACACACTGACACACACACACTGACACACACTGACACACACACACTGACACACACACACTGACACACACTGACACACACACACTGACACACACACACTGACACACACACACACTGACACACTGACACACACACACTGACACACACACACTGACACACACACACTGACACACTGACACATACACACTGACACACACACACTGACACACTCACACTGACACACTGACACACTCACACTGACACACTGACACACACACTGACACACACACTGACACACACACACTGACACACACACACTGACACACTCACACACTGACACACACACTGACACACACGCTGACACTCACACACACTGACACACACACTGACACACACACTGACACACACACTCACACACACACTGACACTCATACACACTGACACTGACACACACACTGACACACACACACTGACACACACACTGACACACACACTGACACTCACACACACTGACACACACACTGACACACACACACACTGACACACACACTGACACACACACTGACACACACACACTGACACACACACTGACACACACACTGACACACACACACACTGACACACACACTGACACTCACACACACTGACACACACACTGACACACTCACACACTGACACACACACTGACACACACACTCACACACACACTGACACTCATACACACTGACATTGACACACACACTGACACACACACACTGACACACACACTGACACACACACTGACACTCACACACACTGACACACACACTGACACACACACACACTGACACACACACTGACACACACACTGACACACTCACACACTGACACACACACTGACACACACACTGACACACACACACACTGACACACACACTGACACTCACACACACTGACACACACACTGACACACTTACACACTGACACACACACACTGACACACACACTGACACACTCACTGACACACTCACACTGACACACTGACTCACACACTGACACACACACTGACACACACACACTGACTCACACACTGACATACTCACACTGACACACTGACTCACACACACTGACACACACACTGACTCACACACTGACATACTCACACTGACACACTGACTCACACACACTGACACACACACTGACACTCACACACTGACACACTCACACTGACTCACACACTGACTCACACACACTGACAGACTGACACACACACTGACTCACACACACTCACACACTGACACACTCACACTGACACACACACACATTGACACACTCACACTGACACACTGACACTCACACACTGACACACTCACACTGACACACTGACACTCACACACTGACACTCACACACTGACTCACACACTCACACACTCACACACTCACACTGACACACTGACACACACACTCACACACACACTGACACACACACACTGACACTGACACACACACTGACACACTCACACACTGACACACACACTGACACACACACTGACACACACATTGACACACACACTGACACTCACACACACTGACACACACACACTGACACTCACACACACTGACACACACACACTGACACACACACACTGACACACTGACACACACACACTGACACACACTGACACACACACACTGACACACACTGACACACACACACTGACACACACTGACACACACACACTGACACACACACACTGACACACACACACTGACACAATGACACACACACACTGACACACACTGACACACACACACTGACACACACACACTGACACACTGACACATACACACTGACACACACACACTGACACACTCACACTGACACACTGACACACTCACACTGACACACTGACACACACACACTGACACACACACTGACACACACACACTGACACACACACACTGACACACTCACACACTGACACACACACTGACACACACGCTGACACTCACACACACTGACACACACACTGACACACACACTGACACACACACTCACACACACACTGACACTCATACACACTGACACTGACACACACACTGACACACACACACTGACACACACACTGACACACACACTGACACTCACACACACTGACACACACACTGACACACACACACACTGACACACACACTGACACACACACTGACACACTCACACACTGACACACACACTGACACACACACTGACACACACACACACTGACACACACACTGACACTCACACACACTGACACACACACTGACACACTCACACACTGACACACACACACTGACACACACACTGACACACACACCGACACACTCACACACTGACACACACACTGACACTCACACACACTGACACACTCACACACTGACACACACACACTGACACACACACTAACACACTCACTGACACACTCACACACTGACGCACTCACACACACTTAGACATACTCACGAACTACATGATTTTCACACCATTAATTTTAA
>NC_140988.1:2477259-2597187 GCF_052327205.1 Somniosus microcephalus | reverse complement strand
CCCCCTTCCCTCCCTCCCACTTCCCCGCCTCCCTTCCCCCCTCCCCTCCCCTTCCACCCTCCTCCCTCCCCCTCCCTTCCCCCCTCGCCTCCCTCCCTTCCCCCTCCCTCCCGCCCCTTCCCCTTCCCCCCTCCCTTCCCCCTTCCCCCCCTTCCCGCCTCCCCCTTCCCCTCCCTTCCCCTCCCCCCTCCTTCCCCCTCCCCCCCTTGCCCCCTCCCTCCCCCCTCCCCCCTTCCCTCCCTTGCCCCCGCCTCCTTCCCCCTCCCCCCTCCCTTCCCCTTTCCCCCCTCCCTCGGCCGCTTCCCGCTCTCCCCCTCCCCCCTCCGCCTTCCCCCGCGGCCCCTCTCCCCTCTCCCCCTCCCCTCCCCCTCCCTTCCCCCCTCCCTCCCTCCCTTCCCCCCTCCCTCCCTCCCTTCCCCCCCCTCCCTCCCTCCCTTCCCCCCTCCCTCCCTCCCTTCCCCCCTCCCCTCCCCCCTCCCTTCCCCTTCCCCCCCTCCCCCTTCCCCCCTCCCTTCCCCTTCCCTTCCCTCCCTCCCTTCCCCTTCCCTTCCCTCCCCTTCCTCCCTTCCCCTTCCCTCCCCTCCCTTCCCCTTCCCTCCCCTCCCTTCCCCTTCCCTCCCTCTCCCTTCCCTCCCTCCCCTCCCTTCCCCTTCCCTCCCCTCCCTCTTCCCCCCTCCCTTCCCCCCCTCCCTCCCTCCCTTCCCCCCTCCCTTCCCCTTCCCCCCTCCCTTCCCGCCCCCTCCCCTTCCCTCCCTCCCTCCCCCTTCCCTCCCCTCCCTCCCTCCCTTCCCCTCTCCCTTCCCTCCCTCCCTTCCCCTCTCCCTTCCCTCCCTCCCTTCCCCTCTCCCTTCCCTCCCTCCCTTCCCCTCTCCCTTCCCTCCCTCCCTTCCCCTCTCCCTCTCTTCCCCCCTTCCCTCTCTTCCCTCCCCCTTCCCCTACTTCCCTCCCTTCCCCTTCTTCCCTCTATTCCCCTCTCCCTTCCCCTTCTTCCCTCCCTTCCCATTTCTTCCCTCCCTTCCCCTTCCCTCCCCTCCCCTTCCCTCCCCTCCCTTCCCCTTCCCTCCCTTACATAAGAACATAAGAAATAGGAGCAGGAGTAGGCCAATCGGCCCCTCGAGCATGCTCTGCCATTCAATAAGATCATGGCTGATCTGATCCTAACCGCCCATCCACTATCACAGAACCATCTCCTGAATCTAACAGAATTAGACACACGAAATAGGAGCAGGATCAGGCTACACGGCCCCTGGGCCCGCTCCGCTACCCACAGGGCCATGACCGATCCGAACCTAGACTCATGTCCAAATTCCTGCCCGCTCCCCGTAACCCTTAATTCCCTTTACTTCTAGGAAACTGTCTATTTCTGTTTTAAATTTATGTAATGATGTAGCTTCTACAGCTTTTTGGGGCAGCATATTCCATGGACCTACCACCCTCTGAGTGAAGTAGTTCCTCCTCATCTCAGTTTTGAAAGAGCAGCCCCTTATTCTAAGACTATGCCCCCTAGTTCTAGTTTCACCCCATCATCGGGAACATCTTCCCCACATCCACCCGATCCAACCCCTTCACAATCTTATATGTTTCAATAAGATCGCCTCTCATTCTTCTGAACTCCAATGAGTAGAGTCCCAATCTACTCAACCTCTCCTCATATGTCCATCCCCTCATCCCCTGGATTAACCGAGTGAACCTTCTTTGTACTGACTCGAGAGCAAGTATGTCCTTTCTTAAGTATGGACACCAAAACTGTACGCAGTATTCCAGGTGCGGTCTCACCAATACCTTGTACAACTGAAGCAATACCTCCCTATTTTTATATTCTATCCCCCTAGCAATGAAAGCCAACATTCCATTGGCCTTCTTAATCACTTGCTGCACCTGCATACTAACCTTTTGAGTTTCGTGCACAAGGACCCCCAGATCCCTTTGTACTTCAGTACTTTCCAGTTTCTTGTCATTAAGATAATAACTTGCTCTACGATTTTTCCTGCCAAAGTACATAACCTCACACTTTCCAGTATTGTATTCCATCTGCCAAATCTCTGCCCACTTACTTAGCCTGTCTATGTCCCCTTGCAGGTTTTTTATGTCCTCCTCACTCACTACTTTCCCTCCCATCCTAGTATTGATGCGCTATCAATTACTCAAAAGACTGAGGTTAAGCGAGTAACTAACAGGCTTTTATTAACAAGAGAATTAAGGTGTGCCTCGAGTGGTCGACCAGTCCAGAATACAGAGGGACTGTGGAGCAGTCACCTTTATACCTGGACTCGTGGGAGGAGTCAGCCGAGGCATGTACAGACATGTACACAGTGGAATACAAACACACACACAGGCAGGTGTAACAGTGGTTTACCACATTCACCCCTTGTTTAAAAATGACTCCGGCGGGGTGAAGTGTATTAAAAGTTTGTGTATTGGAGTCTCTCCGGAGGTCTTGTCTGCCGCTGTGATCGACGTGGCGACGGCAGGGGTATTGAAGCTTCCGGCGTCGAGTCCCGTGTAGTCTGGGGCACTGGTGTGTAGTCCTTGTGGGTGTCGAGCGGGTCGCGGGGCCCGGGCGTGCCGTCTGCTGGGGTTGGATATTGGATCGTGGTGGGGGGTGGCAGTGGGTTACTGGGGCCCCCGAGGGTGCGAGGTCTCGTATGGAGACTGTGTCCTCCCGCCCGTCCGGGTACGCAATGTAAGCATACTGGGGGTTGGCGTGGAGGAGGTCGACCCTCTCGACCAGGGGGTCCATTTTATGGGTCCTCACATGTCTTCTCAGTAGGACCGGCCCTGGGGACGTCAGCCATGGCGGTAGTGATGTCCCCGATGTGGACTTCCTTGGGAAGACAAACATTTTCTCATGAGGGGTGGCGTTAGTGGCAGTGCAGAGCAGTGACCGAATAGAGTGGAGCGCATCGGGGAGCACATCCTGCCAGCGGGAGGTCGGAAGGCCCCTAGACTTTAAGGTTAGCAGGGCGGCCTTCCAAACTGTCGCATTCTCTCTTTCCACCTGTCCGTTCCCCCGGGGGTTGTAACTGGTGGTCCTGCTTGTGGCAATACCCCTAGCGAGCAGGTACTGACGGAGTTCATCGCTCATAAACGATGAGCCCCGGTCGCTATGGATATAGCTGGGGAAACCGAACAGGGTGAAGAGGTCGTTCAGACATTTAATGACCGTGGCACTGGTCATGTCCTGGCAGGGGATGGCGAACGGGAAACGGGAGTACTCATCAATAATGTTGAGGAAGTACACATTGCGGTCGGAGGAGGGGAGAGGCCCTTTAAAATCAACGCTCAGGCGCTCGAAGGGGCGAGTGGCTTTTATCAGGTGAGCCCTGTCTGGTCTATAAAAGTGCGGTTTGCACTCAGCGCAGACTTGGCAGTTCCTGGTCATGGTCCTGACCTCCTCAATGGAGTAAGGCAGGTTGCGGGCCTTGATGAAGTGGAAGAACCTGGTGACCCCCGGGTGGCAGAGGTCATTGTGGAGGGCCCGCAGCCTATCGATCTGCGCGCTGGCGCAGGTGCCACGCGATAGAGCACCCGGGGGTTCATTGAGCTTCCCGGGCCGGTACAAGATCTCGTAGTTGTAGGTGGAAAGTTCGATTCTCCACCTCAAGATCTTGTCGTTTTTGATTTTGCCCCTCTGCTTGTTGTTAAACATAAAAGCAACTGAACGCTGGTCAGTGAGCAGGGTAAATCGTTTTCCGGCCAGGTAGTGCCTCCAATGACACACAGCCTCCACAATAGCCTGGGCCTCCTTCTCAACAGCGGAGTGTCTGGTCTCCGGGCCCTGGAGGGTTCGTGAAAAGAAGGCCACGGGTCTCCCCGCCTGATTAAGGGTAGCGGCCAGGGCAAAGTCGGACGCGTCGCTTTCCACCTGGAAGGGGATGGATTCGTCCACTGCGTGCATGGTGGCTTTGGCAATGTCTTCCTTGATACGGTGGAAGGCTAAGCGGGCCTCTGCCGTCAAGGGAAAAGAGGTGGACTTGATCAGCGGACGGGCCTTGTCCGCATAGTAGGGGACCCACTGGGCGTAATAGGAGAAAAACCCTAAGCACCTCTTCAGGGCCTTGAGGCAGTGGGGCAGTGGGAGTTCCATAAGGGGACGCATCCGGTCGGGGTCGGGACCGATGACTCCGTGTTCCACAACACAGCCAAGGATGGCGAGGCGGGTTGTGCGGAATATGCACTTCTCCTTGTTATACGTCAGGTTCAGGAGTTGGGCGGTGCAGAGGAATTTTTCGAGGTTTGCGTCATGGTCCTGCAAGTCATGGCCGCAGATGGTCACATTGTCCAGATATGGGAAAGTGGCCTGCAACGCATTTTGATCGACCATCCGGTCCATCTCCCTTTGGAAGACGGAGACCCCGTTGGTGACGCCAAAGGGAACCCTAAGGAAGTGGTAGAGGCGGCCGTTTGCCTCAAAGGCAGTATACTGGCGGTCCTCAGGGCGGATAGGGAGCTGGTGGTACGCTGATTTCAGGTCAATGGTCGAGAAGACACGGTACTGCGCGATCTGGTTGACCATATCAGCTATGCGGGGGAGTGGGTAAGCATCCAGCAGGGTGTAGCGATTTATTGTCTGGCTGTAGTCGATGACCAGGCGCTGCTTCTCGCCGGTCTTAATGACCACAACTGGGCTCGCCAGGGGCTGGTGCTGCCCTCAATAATCCCCTCCTTCAGGAGCCGCTCCACTTCAGTTTTAATGAAAACCCTGTCCCCAACACTGTATCGCCTGCTCTTTGTGGTGATGGGCTTACAGTCGGGGGTGAGGTTAGCAAACAGTGGGGGGGGGGTGACTCTGAGTGTGGAGAGGTTGCACCTGGTGCGCAGCAGGCAATTTGGAAGCTGCTGGCTGCGGACTGTGAGTGGGGGGAGGGGGCCACCGTACGCCATCGTAACACTTTAAAGGTGGCACTGAAAATCTAACCCCAGTAGAACGGCAGCGCAGAGGTGGGGCAGGACCAGAAGTTTAAAATTATCGTACACAGTCCCGTCTACTAAGAGTGTCACCACGCAGTAGCCGCCAATGTCCGCCGACTGGGACTTGGAGGCCATAGAAATCCGCTGGTGCGCAGGCAGGACTGGGAGAGAGCAACGCCGCACCGTGTCGGGGTGGATGAAGCTCTCCGTGCTCCCAGAGTCAAAAAGGCAGGTTGTTTCGTCACCATTTACCTTAATGCCCATTGTGGACCGGGCCAGTTGGTGCGGTCTCGCTTGGTCCAGCGTAACGGAGGCCAGCGTAGGGGTCGGTGTGTCGCTGCGGGTATCAGATGAGGCGGTGTTGGGGGCCTGCTGCGTCCCGGCTGGCGTCCAAGATGGCGGCGTCCATGATCCCCATGTGGCTGGAGGCATCCAAAATGGCTGCTGTTCCGGTGGTTCGCACATGGCTGGGGAGGCCCAAGATGGCGGCCCGCACGGCCCACACGCGGCGCTGCTGGGGTTCGGGGTGGCTTTGGCCCTGCAGACGCTGGCGTAGTGTCCCTTCTTCCCGCAGCCTGAGCAGATCGCATTTTTCGCCGGGCAGCGCGCTCTGGGGTGTTTGGCCTGGCCACAGAAGTAGCATTTCTGGCCTTGGGACACTGCTGCGGTAGTTGGGCCGTTGCTGGGATGTGGCTGGGGTGGCACGGCGCTATGAGACGGTCCTACCGTGTCCCAGGCTGTCGTTCCCCGCGGCGTCCACGGTGCAGAGGAGTAGGCATCCATGCCCCGGTAGGCTGCGTCCAATGATAGTGTGAGTTCAGAGGCCTTGTTGAGGTCGAGGTCACTCTGCTCCAACAGTCGCTGTCGGGTGTAATTGGACCTGTGGCCCGCAACAAAAGCGTCCCGGATAAGTTCCTCTGTGTACACGGCGGCCTTTACATCCTTACAACCACAGGCCCGGCCAAGCACAGACAGTGCCTGAAGGTATTCCTCGGTCGATTCCCCAGGTTGTTGTTTACGACTCCCCAGGAGGTGCCTGGCGTACACCTCGTTCACTGGGCACGTGTACTGGTCCTTGAGGAGCTTGAGAGCAGCCGTGTATGAGGTCACGTCCTGGATGACCGAGTACGCTCGGTGGTTCACTTTGGAGGTCAGGATATCCAGTTTGTCCTCATCCGATTTGACCGTTGCAGCGGAGGCGATCAGGAATCTTTCAAAGCACTTAAGCCAGTGAGCAAACTTGGTGGATGCGTCCGCCTCCCGATGGTCTAAGTCCAGGCATGCTGGTGTGAGGATCTTCTCCATTATAAAAAATCTTGTTAATAAAATTGATGCGCTATCAATTACTCAAAAGACTGAGGTTAAGCGAGTAACTAACAGGCTTTTATTAACAAGAGAATGAAGGTGTGCCTCGAGCGGTCGACCAGTCCAGAATACAGAGGGACTGTGGAGCAGTCACCTTTATACCTGGACTCGTGGGAGGAGTCAGCCGAGGCATGTACAGACATGTACACAGTGGAATACAAACACACACACAGGCAGGTATAACAGTGGTTTACCACAAGTATCATCTGCTAACTTTGATATGTTACACTCCGTCCCCTCCTCCAAATCATTAATATAGATTGTAAAGAGTTGGGGACCCAGCACTGACCCCTGCGGAACACCACTAGTTACTGATTGCCAGTCTGAGAATGAACCATTTATCCCAACTCTCTGCCTTCTGTTAGATAGCCAATCCTCTATCCATGCCAGAATATTACCCCCAATCCCGTGATTTTTTATCTTAAGCAATAATCTTTTGTGAGGCACCTTATCAAATGCCTTTTGGAAGTCTAAATACACTACGTCCACTGGTTCCCCTTTATCCACCCTATATGTTACTTCCTCAAAGAACTCCAGCAAATTTGTCAAACATGACTTCCCCTTCATAAAACCATGCTGACTTTGTCCTATTAAATTATGATTATCCAAATGTCCTGTTACTGTCTCCTTAATAATGGACTCCAAAATTTTACCTACCACAGATGTTAGGCTAACTGGTCTATAGTTTCCAGCCTTCTGTCTACTGCCCTTTTTAAATAAGGGTGTTACATTAGCAGTTTTCCAGTCTGCCGGGACCTTTGCCGAGTCCAGGGAGTTTTGGAAAATTATTACCAATGCATCCACAATCCCTACCGCCACTTCCCTCAAGACCCTAGGATGTAAGCCATCAGGTCCAGGTGATTTATCCGCCTTGAGTCCCATTATTTTACCGAGTACCACTTCCTTAGTGATTTTGATCGTGTTTAGCTCCTCCCCCACTTTAGCCCCCTGTTTGACCAGTGTTGGGATATTCTTAGTGTCTTCCAATGTAAAGACTGATATAAAATATTCATTCAGTGTTTTTGCCATCTCCATATTTCCCACCATTAATTTCTCGGTCTCATCCTCTAAGGGACCAACATTTACTTTAGCCACCCTTTTTCTTTTTATATAACTAAAAACTCTTACTATCTGTTTTTATATTTTTTGCTAATTTACTTTCATAATCTATCTACCCTTTCTTAATCAATCTTTTTGTTATTTTTTGCTGTCTTTTAAAGTTTTCCCAATCCTCTATCCTCCCACTAGATTTGGCTACCTTATATGCCCTTGTTTTTAGTCGAATACTATCCTTAATTTCTTTACTTAGCCATGGATGGCTGTCTTTTCTTTTACACCCTTTTCTTCTCTGTGGAATATATATTTTTTGGAAGTTGTAAAATAACTCCTTAAATGTACACCACTGATCATGTATCGTCTTACCCTTTAATCTATTTTCCCAATCCACTCTACTCAATTCCGCTCTCATACCTTCATAGTCTCCTTTATTCAAGCTTAGCACGCTTGTTTGAGATCCAACCTTCTCACCCTCTAATTGAATATGGAATTCAACCATGTTATGGTCACTCATTCCAAGGGGATCCTTTGCTAGGACATTTTTAATTAATCCTGTCTCGTTACACAGAACCAGATCTAAGGTGGCTTGCCCCCTGGTTGGTTCAGTTACATACTGCTCAAGAAACCCATCCCTAATACACTCAATGAACTCATCCTCAAGGCAGCCCTGCCCAATTTGATTTGTCCAATTAATATGATAGTTAAAATCCCCCATAATTATAGATGTTCCTTTATTACAAGCCTCAACTATTTCCTGATTGATACTCCGTCCAACATCCCCTTCCCCCCTCCCATCCCCTTCCCTCCCATCCCCCCATCCTCCTCTCCCTCCCCCCATCCTCCTCTCCCTCCCCCCTCCTCCTCCGCTCCCCCCTCCTCCTCCTCCTCCGCTCCCCCTCCTCTTCCTCCCTCCTCTTCCTCCCTCCCCCTCCTTTCCCCTCCTCTCTTCCCCTTCTCCATTCATCTTTTCTCTTCCTCTTCCCTTCTCCTCACTGGTGCTCCTCGCCTCCCACGTTCCCCTCGTCCTACCTCCTTCTCCTCCCAATCGCCACCCCCACTATTTCCTGTTACAGGCTGTTACAGATCAGCCATGATCTCATTGAATGGCCTCCACCTGCTCCTAGGCTACCTCTTGCTCTATCCTGCCCCCACTGTCACCCCTCCCCTTTCACTAATTCCCTTCCTCCCCTTGCTGTTACCCACCCCAACTGTCACCCCTCCCCTTTCACTAATTCCCTTCCTCCCCCTCCCCTTGCTGTTACCCACCCCACCACCATTTCCTTGTTTCTTCTTCCCTTCTGTTCAGTCTCCTGTTGTTGTGGCTTCTTGCCACAGTAACCAGGGTTACTGCTGTTTGCTTTTTTTAAGCACTCTTAAGCGCTTCGGATATAATTCTGAAAGTTACTTTGAAGATGTGCATTATAAGCATTCCAAGAAGTAACTAGCTTGTTTTGCACTGGCAAAGATCAGCCAGCGAGTCCGGGCGTGGAAGACAGAGGCAGTTAGTGATGCTGGTGCTTTCTGGCCTGTCAACCAGTGAATAGCTGTAGGGTTGGGAGCAGTAGCAGTTTGATGCAGGTGGTGTGAGATAGATGATAGTTGAGGCACGCAGCATGAGAGGGGCTCTTGTATTTATAGATTTATACTTTTCGCTGGCTGCCTCCTGCCTCAACTAGTTTAACCTGTTTGAATTCTCAGAACTTCAGGTTGGGGTTTTGTTTGTGCAACGCTATCGTCAGACTTAGACTGAAACCCCGGAAACTGAAACCGATAAAGCCAGTTCAGGAAGTGAGCAGTAACTAACCGGGGGGAGGGGGGAGCACAAATTTTCATTTTTCAGTTGTAAACAGGAAAAACAAAGAAATAACTTGCATTGCTATAGCGCCTTTCACAACCTCTGAACGTCCCACAGCACTTTAAAGCCAACAAAGTACTTTTGAAGCGCAGTCACTGTTGTAATGTAGGAAATTTGGCAACCAATTTGCACACAGCGAGATCAAACAGCAGTGAAATAAATGGCCAGTAGCCCCACAGGGCCGTATGGCTGACTCCTGCTCCTATTTCTTACGTTCTTGTAGTCTGTTTTGTGTGTTGGTTGAGGGATAAATATTGACCAGGATACCAGGGTGAACTCCACTGCTCTTCTTCGAATAGGGGCATGGGATCTGTTACATCCAGCCGAGAGAGCAGATGGGGCCCCGGTTTAACGTCTCATCCAAAAGACGGCACCTCCGGCAGTGCAGTAAGCCCTCATGACTGCACTGGAGTCAGCCTGGATTATGTGCTTGAACCCACAACCTGTCAGCTCGGAGGCAAGACAAGTAATTAAATGCTCTGGGGCATCCGACAGCTGCCTTAAAATGGAAGCTGTCGAGGCGCGAGCGCGCCCACCTGAGCCACGGTTGACACTTGTGAATTTGTAACACGATACCAGTGTTAAAACACTTTGTTCTATAAAGGGCAATGGGTAAAAACCTATATCCCAACATAGGGAGCTGCAGTTTGTTGAACCATCAACTTTGTATCTCAGTTAATTATTGATTTTCTTCAGGTTTCTTGAAGCAGAAAACATCCACAATGAACTGCCTATACTTTGAAAACTGGCATCAGTTTAATTTCAGTAGATATCACAAATGAATGCAAGCCATTTCTTGAGATTTCTGCTAGTCAGGTTTTTTTTAAAGTGCAAAATAACTTTGCAACAATACTTTAATATACAAAATAACAATGTTTTCTTGATAATCAACTATTGATTTTTCACATAACAAAGCATGTGCGTGTGAGAGACACTACAGAAGTAGAAAGGTGTTCAAAATGATGAAGAGTTTTGATAAGAGTAAATAAGCAGCCACAGAGTTAAGGTAATTGGCAAAAGAACCAGAGGGAAAACAATTGATTTTTTACACCAAGTTATGATGATCTGGAGTGCAGTACCTGCAAGGGTAGTGGAAGCAGATTCAATAATAACTTTCCAACGGAATTGGATAAATACTTGAAAAAGAAACATTTGCAGTACAGGGAACGAGCAACAAGCAGGGAGTGGGACTGATTGGATAGCTTTCAAAGAGCCAGCACAGGCATGATGGGCCGAATGGCCTCATTCTGTGATGTCTGATTCTCTAATCCCCAACATTAGACCAGGACCTAGCCTGATTTCCACTAGAATTACACTGGCAAGACCATTATTTTACCTGTATATAGCGATCTTACTGACGAACAAAAAGATGGCTGAAACTAGTTTGAAGAATGTTAGCATAATTTGAATGTTTGCTTTGGGAATAGTTGCTGGTTCCATATTTCAGAATTTGAATAATTTGATCATACTTATGTTCTTCCTTATTGCAGACAGGTCCAACATGTTACCAGGCTCGCCGATGGAAAAACTTTTTGGGACCCAGCCGAATTCATTGCGTTCTGCCAGTTGCAGCAGTGGGCAGAAAGAGCGGCAGTTTTAAATAATTTTTTGACAAAGATTCTTCAGCTATCATTTAAGCTTTAATCAGTTTTGTTTTTTTAAACACAAATTACACATACCTTCAAAGCATTCCCCCCCACCGCATCCGATCATCATCATTTTGCATAAAAGAGCGGCAGGATTTACAAACTGCAAGTCCTACAACAACTTGCAATTTTCTGGCGCCTTCAACGTAGTAAAATGCCCCAATGCGCTTCACGGGAGCGATTATCAAACACAATTTGACACTCCGCTACATAAAGATATTGGGACAGGTGGTGACCAAAAGCTTGGTCAAAGATAGATTTTAAAGGAGTGTCTTAAAGGAAGAGTGGTAGAAAGACAGAGGTTTAGGGAGGGAAGTCCAGAGTTTAGGATGACAATTTTAATGGCGGCATTGGTGGACCAGAAGCCAATGTAATCAGCAAGTACAGGTGAGAGGGGTGAAAGGAACTTGGTGCGAGTTAGGATATAGGCAGCAACATGTAGGTTGAGCTTTGAGTTTATGGGAGGTTGCCAGGTGAACATTGGAACAGTCAAGTCTGGCGGTAACAAACACATAGATGAGGGTTGCAGCACCAGATATGCTGAGGCAGGGGTAGAAATGGACAATATTATGGAGGTGGAGAGGATATGGGGTCGGAAGCTCAGCTCCGGGTCAAATAGGACGCCGAGGTTGCAAACAATCTGGTGCAACCCGAGACCGTGGCCAGAGAGGGAACAGAGTTCACGGCCATGGCCAAAGACAATAGCTTCAGTCTTCACAATGTTGGGTTGGAGGAAATTTTGGCTCATCCAACACTGTGCATCAGAGAAGCAATCTGATAACTAGAGGCAGTGGAGGGGTTGAGAGGTTTGAAAGACCAGTGCTGCCATCAATCAAGAAATCCTAGCACCTTACATTCTAGTCCCAAACTTCAAACTATGGTGACAATTATCAAAGTCTGACAGCAACCAGTGTAAGTGAAGTCTGAAAGTTTTGTCTGGCCTACTTCTGCTGCACTCTGGGCTCATCTAAGTCCCATGAATTCAACAATGTCACCTAAAAGAGGTGCAGACCTCAGAAAAGGCAAATGGATGGCCAACGACAGCTACAAATTATTTAAGTGTGAGATCATTCCAGTACAAACTGTATTTTCAACATTCCATTACAAACCTTTTGAAACGTAAAGTCCTCAGGTTACTGACAAAACCAGAAGGACATCCATAAATTTAGTAGCTCTCCCTCACGTTGGTTAGTTGCTTTACGGCTGGCTGTATCTCAAGTGCTGATGGTTAATTGGAAATTTTTGTACTTCCTTGGTACTTAAGTTCTACTTGTTGATAGGTTATCATAATACTGTTTTATGAATGACATTTAGGCAGTTGGCCAAGGCCAACTTCTACTGATCTTTCCACGACTGCAGCTTCACTCGGCCTGGTTAAGAATATTTGCTGTCTTGTTTTGCAAATGATGGAAGCATTCATCTATAAGTCCGTTAACGTTGGTCTACACCGGTTCCTCCTCTTCAAATGCAGCTAGCTTCCCCTCGTTTATGTATCAGATTTCACAGCTCTTATTCAACCGCTCAATTAAAGACCCGAGATCCTGAGCCATTATGCCGCACCCTCGAATTCACCAATTAAGGATAAATCTCTCCACGCATGACTGGAAGGGCCGATGGCAAAAATAAAGGTGGCAAACAGCAGTGGACGGAAGTGCTCAGGTCAAACAGCATCCATCCCAGAGATCGGTAGAGCTGCTGCCCAACCTACTCACTTCAATGTACAGCTTTCAATACACACAGGAAGCCCAGCCCTGCTCATTAACTATGTAGCATTGCTGGTCTGGAGGAAGAGGGTTACATTTGGAGCAAGATTATATTTAAACTGGAACGAAGGGAGGGTAGGAGAAGAGATATTTACGTCACAAGCACATTGCTGGTATTGAGAAACCATACTGATGCAAGAAAGGAAGTTGTGCGGTGGAGGAAGATCTTACATTTAAAAATAAACAGAATCTAGCAACATCCAAGAACATCACCATTTAGTCTGGAAAGCCATCGTTAGGGCAAGTCATTTATTGCAGCAAGTGATTTGTTGCCGAGAATTTATCCCGCTTGAGACTTCATGCAAAATACTGGAGCAGCAAATTACTATACACGCAAGTGTAGCAACTTCTAGGATTTGTTGTGGGATGTTGCGCCACATCAAGTGAATTGCCCCTAGCTATTGTACAACAAGCCATTAAACTACCATGCCACCTTATCCAAATTCCTTTCAGTGCTCAAAGTCTCCCCAGAAGTTAAAATACCTACAAGCATCCATACACGGTCGTATAAAGTTCAGAACAAGTACTACCGACTAAGTTTACATTAAACCTTAAGCACAGTAACTGCTAAGACTAAAATAAAAATCAGTCTGGCAAGTTATAGCTTCAGTAAATTTTAAAGCTAAACATTTAAAATGTTCCAAATGTAAAATTTACTTTTGCTAATAGTCCATGATACATTCTAGACAGTTTTGAAACCCTCGCTGTAACTTCATTTTAGTAAAATTTTAATTACTGTGCCTTGAGATTTACACAGGTTTATATAAAAGTTCAAGATGTTGCAAGTACTTGTACCAAAAATATCTGCACTTTGAAAAGATTGAAAATTGAAGCACGGCTACTGATCAAGTAATTGGTTCCTTCTTTCTCTTATCTCATTAAAATGACAGACGTCTTAGATTGCGAAAACTCGTGTGAAGCGGTGGGTAGCTGGCTTTAAGATGGGGAAAGAAATACATTTCAAGTTACAGGTAGTTCCATTAGCCCGATCATTATTTAACATACGACCCAGTCTCTCAAGAAAGGAGACTTGCATTGCTGAAACTAGCGACAATCCCACAATATAGCTTTGAGCAAGTATAGAAAATGGTTTATAGCAGCAACAGCAGTTTGTGCGCTACACGTGGTTTAAACAGTACAGACTGCACGCCCGCTTCCAACACAGTTCTGTAAGCTTACATCTGCCGATTTATTTCTGGAACTACATTTTTATTTTAAAGTTTCAACTAAAATATAAAAATCAACGTTACCATGAACACTTGATCTAGAACAGTGTATTCCAAGAACCAAGACACAGCATTAAGGCATTTAAAACCACTGGTTAGAATTGTCTGGCAAAATATTTCAATCTGCATCATTACAAACAGTTTGAGACTGCACCCCATTTTTTTTTTTAAAAACAAATAATCTCAAATGCTGCACGCTAAAGACATCATTTAAGGTGCAGCTATGTTGAAATGACTAAAAGAAAGCAAATTGTACTGTATTCACTCAGGCATCTCAAACATTGGTTTATGTAACTTTATTAAAAGAAAAACCCGATGAATACGAGCTATTAGTTGATCAGTCAACCGAAAGATTTGAATCATAATTCAGTGCCATGTAAGTGTTGCGGGAAACAGATTAACTAATAGCTGTAAAAAAAAATTAAAAGCAGTACTGTAAATGAAATTTACAAAATGATCTGAGCTAGTTCATTTGGGGAGGAAGATTGAGACAGTAACTTCCATTTCCATTCTGCGCAAAACCAACAAAAACCTTAATTCATTCCTTTTATTAACATGCATAAAATACAGCATATATTTTAATTAATGCCGCGCTATAACGTTCTGTACCAATCCACCATCCATAACAAAGTTATGAGCATAAAGTAAATGAACTCAACCATCATTTTATCTGGGAAAATGAAAGATGTTGTCCCAACGATGCAGCAATCCATTAAGGATGGCGTTTAACTGCTGACTCGTCCAATTTCAGGTAAAAATTAGCACTGTTACAGCAATGAGGAATGCTTTTAGTCTCATAACCAAGTTATTGTGAAGGTATTGGCCACTTATCACATGCTCCATTTATAAAGGTCGTCAGAATTTCAGATGATTGATGAAACTATATTAGAAATTGAGAGAGCTGATCTTGTCCAAGCAGGAAGTACTAAATTGCCTTCTCACAAGAGCATGTGGATGGGAAGGGGGGGGGGGGGGGAGGGACGAAAGATGAGGTCTTACAAGGGGGCAGCCAAATAGGAAACCAAAAATCAGTAATTTAAAGTTTATTCCAGCTATAATGCAAGATATTCAAACTCCAAGGTATCACACTGCATATTTCTGAGTCCATTCCCGGGCTATTCTGTTATACCTGCAAGTAGAAAGAGAAACATGATTTTATATTTTGATCAATTTGTATGGAAGACAGATTCACTACATGCCAGGCCACAAAAATCTTTTTTTGGCTTTAGACATGAACACAAGCATGTTGGTCAAGGCAACAGAACACATTTAAGCACCAACATATGGTGCAATTGAGGGGCAGAGATCAACAGTCTATTGTTAAGCATGAAGTTACACGTCGAAGCAGAGGAGCGAGTGGGACAGTCAGAGTGCGCTCTTGTGCCTCCACTACTGGCTTAAGAGGTAACGAGAGCTAGAAAGTTACATTTTCTTACAGAATGAGCCAAAACAAGGGATTAAGAGGGCACCATATGCCTGTCCCCCAAAAAGGTGGGCTTGAGAGAAAGCCCAGAATAGCAAACTGAGCAATTACATTACAAAGCGACAAGTGATCAGAGCCATTTACAGACAGCAGCACCACAGCTCCATTACAGCCAGCAGCTCACTCTCCACTACATGCAGACAGATGCTTAAAACCAGATGACGATTATGCAAGGCTACCTATAACCAGTTTATTTTAATCCCAACACACATCTCCATTGCTAATCCTCCAAGAAGCAGGATTTCATTTTCATTCCAACTCATTTCGCCCCCCCCCCCCCCTTATCATTTTAACTATAAAAACAAAATTCATCCAATGCCATTCATAGATCAAAGGAGACTCTTCATTATGAAAGGAACACTGAAAAAATTGCCAACCAATGTGCAAACCGTCTCAATCTAATCAACACCACAAAAAGATTATCTGGTCATTATCACATTGCTGTGGGAGCTTGCTGTGCACAAACTGGTTGCCACATTTCCTACATTACAACAGTGACAACACTTCAAAAGTAGTTCATTGGCTGTAAAGCGCTTTGGGACAGCCGGTGGTCATGAAAGGCGCTATATAAATGCAAGTCTTTCTTTTTAACACGAGATCCCAATCAATCTCTGGGAACATGTCTCCATTTTGACCACCATGACCATTGCAGTTGCTGAAATTTTGACTTGGTCCCCTTAAGCACCAAATGCACAATCCTATGCATTCTTCCGTGTTGAAATAAAGCTACTGCTGGGATTTATTCTTGTCCAGGATCGCCTTGCGTCTCCTACAATCTGCAGGTTTGGCTTTACCTAAAGCATCATCACATTCAGATCATAAGAAAAGTCATGTCTGTGCAACAACTTCCACTTCTACAGCACTCCAACGGTCCCCTTAGTCCAGTGACAGAATCCTAAACCCACAGAAACAATTATTCCACTAAGATAACAGAACAAGCGTATGAATGCTATACCCCCCCACCCCCTTCCCACAATCCAAACCTAAAAAATACATTTGCCCGGTTCTTTCCACAGAGACTTGGGACATCCGGCAGTCGTGAAAGGCACTCTATAAATGCACGTGTTTCTTTTGCTTTTCATTCTTGGTGTTGTACTGTACCTCAGTCTTGGCAGTTCACTTTTTTTGAAAAAGTACTACCAAAAGAAAACAGATCTCCAAAGCTACTTGCAATCATTGTGTCTTCTCAACAGCGCTTAAAATCACTAACGAGAATGTCAAGCCCAGGCATCGTGGCCAATGTACACTGAACTACCTAATCACGGATCTAGACCGGCAGCTATTCCAGTCCATGCTATTTGTACAATGGGTGCCAAATATCACTACCATTTTTAACCACTTCAAGCTAACTGATCAAATTCTAGTGTTCTGAAATCAAAAGACACATCAGAAAGAGTGTACTTCAATTAGAAGTTATATTATGCTTCAAGTAAATCCAACACATTCATTCTACCCGACTGCCCATAACTTCCACAAGTGTCAAAAATTCTTCACACCAGTATTTCACAGAAAATCCTAAAATAACAGCTAGTATCAGGGTCCAGACATGCACTTTACAGCAATCTCTGGAATATCCACATACAACTAGAACACAGACTGAACTGATAAGTCACTCATTTGCCTCACCCTCTGATTCAGCATGACTCAGAGAAAATCCTAATTTAACAAGTTAAGTCTTACCAAAAGCCACTATAGACAGACACGAGTACAATACAGAGGAACAAAATAAAATAACTTGATCATTCATGCTATTACTTGTACAAATAATCAAACCAGAATCCTTACACTATCCCATTTAAAATCACCCCCAATTAGTTTTTATTTCTAAGGTTGCAGTATTTTCATTCCAGCCTTGACACTATTTTGATCGACCACATCGGAGTAAAGCACAAAGTTACAACAGGGCTGGCTGTGACAAAGACAAACTTTAATGTAACATTTCCTGTTTCAGCAAGGGTAGTACGTGGCACCACAGGTTACAGCACAGGAAACTCATGTCGTCATGTCTGTACCCTCAGTGCTAAAGCAATCCAAAACTAATCCCAACGTCCCACCCTCTCCCCACAGCCCTCTATCTCCCTCAAATTCCAATATTTATCCCACTTTCCTTTAAAAGATGCAATGGTCTCTGCCTCAGCAGCTCATGACAAAGCATTAGACGCCTCAACTACCTTCTGCTTGAAGTTTTTCCTAACCCCTCTCCTTACTCTGACAATTTTAAATTGATGCCCTCTCGTAACTAACTCCACAACCAGAGGGAAGAGTCTTTCTCAATCACTCCATCAATTTAAAAATCAAGTTGAATTTGAGGCTTCTCTGTCCCAGTGGAAATATTCCCAGCATCTCAAATCTTTCTTCATAGCTATGGCATCCCATCCCTTTAACCCCGGTGAACCTAGTGCGCACACGCTCTGTGGCTTCAATGTCCTTTCGACAATGGGGTACCTGAACTGTGCATGCTACTCTAACCGTGGCCTAACCAGTGCTTTGTACAAGTTTCTTACTCTTGTATTCTATGTCCCCATTTATAAAACCCAAAATGCTGTTTGCCTTTTTATGACCACCAACCTGCACTCGTACTTTCAGGGAATTATGTATTTGAATCCCTAGGCCTCTTCATCAAATTCCTTCAGCGTCTTTCCATCGAGTGTATACTCCAATTCCTCAATTTTCCTCCGAAAATGTATGACCTCACACTTGCACACATTAAAACGCATCTGCCACTTGACTATTCCACTAACCTGTCTTCCTGAAGTCTTTATACACCTCCTCGCTGTTTGCCAAATCTACTGGTGTCATCAGCAAATTGAAATTCCATTCCCTATACTCAAGCCAAATCATAAAGCAACAAAAGTGGACCAAGCATTGACCCCTAGAATATAACACTTCCAATCCAAACACCCATTTATGCTGATTTCTGTCAACCAATATTCTGGCCAAGCTGCTACATTTCCTTATTACATATCTTACTAACAAGCCTCTTGAAATACCACATGAATGCTTTCTGGAAATACATCTACTGTATTCCATTCATCTAGCCACACACCTCAAAAACAAAACCTCATGACTTACCTTTAACGTATCCTACTGGCTATCTTGGATTAACTCATGCATTTACAAATGTTCACCAATTTTATCTTGAATTATGGATTCCAAGAATTTTCCCACAACGAATAGACTAACTAGTCTATAGTTACCCTGTTTATCCTTCTCGTAGCTGAAAGCAATCCAATGCTTGAGCCAATCTACGATTATAGTGTGGAGATAGAAGCGGATACTAGTCCATAGGGAGGATTCTTAATTGTCAAACTAGACTTCAAATAAATGTTGCTAGTTAGATGTAGCTTTACAAGTTCCACACAGCTAATGTTGTAAAATAAAATGCATGGGCAGTAGTGACATAGGGGTTCCATCAGCAATCTCCAAGCTGAACATATTTACTTTTATATACTTGAGAATTTAAATTTAACTATTACAGTGTCCAGTTTTATTACTAAAACACCAGTGATCCACAGGACACAAGTAGCTTTGCACTCTAGCACTGCTGTAGAACAGTGCCTAAAATGACAAGCATGCACAGATCCTAAAACTTATCATGCAATTATATATTATTCAGCAATTGGGAAAAGGCTGGTCGATCCTTGCTCCTCTCTTTCTCCACCTCCCAATTAAAAAACCGTGCGTCTGACGACAGTTAGTTCATACCTGGTCACTCCATACACCAGCATGCAGCAACAAGAGAATCGCACTATTTGTGTGCATTGAGCTTCACAAGCTGCAAGCACCTTACCCTAGAGCATTGCATACTTTTCTGTCCACTCCCTTGCTAGTCTGTTATACCTATTAAGGTTGACAAGCACAAAAATCAGACCTACAATTTTTAAAAAAAACTTTAGAGCTATAGGATTTGCTCTGATCTTCCCCACACAGGAATATGGCTGGTTTCAGCTTAATTAGCAAGGGCAACAGGAAGCTTATGGTGCAACTAACTCATGCTCTTAACAAACTAGTACAACTGTACCATGAAGCAGGCAATACAACGTAGTATCATGCAATTCTGATAAACGGTCATCGATCAGAAACGTTAACTCTGGTTTCTCTCTCCACAGATGTCGCCGGACCTGCTGAATGTTTCCAGCATTTTCTGTTCTTTTTCAGATTTTCAGCTTCTGCAATATTTGGCTTTTCTTTTACAGTATTTGCAATGTGACATACACATCATGTTTCTACACAGAAATGCTCAATAAAGGGGCTCCTGAATTTATTAGGTTACCTTCACACTCTGTACAAAAGGTGATGGCTACCTTTACAACCTACGTACTTCCCAGCAACCAGCTCACTGTCAGCAGAGACAAAGAGCAGGGAAATATACAAAATATATAAAAATGCAAAAGTGGGATAATGTTTTCTCTTTAAAAACAAATTCTGGTCTTCTGGCAGGAAGCAAGGATTTCTGCCAAGGTTCCAGACTGCAGAATATCCCATCCCCTCCCCAAGGGACAAATGCTCATCGTGACCATACTAGGTGAGTGGGGGAGGGGTGGGGAAGAGGAGAAATGTTTGTGGAAGTATAACCCTCTCCTCTCCCCAACCCCAAGTGCTTAATCCATACTCCCTTTAGGACCTGCAACAATCGGCAATTGTGTCAACATAAAATGTTTAACTTGCAAACAAATCAAGTTTATACCGTCAGCTGTTCCAATTAACCTGAACGAGGAGCTCAAGATAATTTTCAGGGAAGCATCCCATTGGTGGTGACACACTGGAGTAGTTCTTGAAGCAAAAGGTTTTAAAAGTTATCCAAGACATGGCTCCTAAGGCAGCTCATGCTGCATGCACAATCGCGTGTCTACCTGCAAATGGAATGCAGGGGATAGCAAGGGAGGCCAGGAAACCAATCTACAACATTTCCCATAGTGGTGCATCAACGCCATGTCTCAAAAGCAAATTACTGTAATATCCAATCTGGGAGCAAGAGAACATCTTTCTCAAGACAGTCTGGGTGCCTATATTAAAAATAAACTTTTCACCCAATTTCTACTTTAAGGCAGTTGGGAAAACTCCCATGGTTCTTGAAATAGCAAAGAAACTCAAAGCCTCACAGCATGAGGAGGCACACCTGCATTGATGCACAAGTTCTGCAAATTGTAAATGATCAGAACACAGATGTAATTGCAAGCGCTCTCTCAACTCTTGTCGGTAAAAATAAACAATTGAAGCCCAGACTTCAGAGACAGGCTGAGGCTCTCCAATAAATATGTCAATGAAGGTATTACAAGAAACAATTCAATGGACTCTAGTGGAATCAAGGGATATGGGGATCAGGCGGGAGTTGAGGTCGATGATCAGCCATGATCTTATTGAATGGTGGAGCAGGCTCGAGGGGCCGAATGGCCGACTCCTGCTCCTAATTATGTTATGATTTTTTTAAAATGGTTTTAAGTTATTTATTCTGAACATTAAAGATTTGTTAAAGAAAAAAATGGCAGATTTTCAGAAAGCATTGAAAATTGAGGGTACTCAGTAGTCTGACTGCACAGTGATGATTTTACAGACAAATCCCATTACAAATTCCTATGGCCACATTTATAATAGTGGGGGGGGGGGGGGGGGGAGAATGTGACAAGCAGACAAGATTTTTTAGTGCATCAGAAAATAGATAGCAATGTTGCTATACATCTTAATAGCAGTGAGTCAAGAAAGCTCGACAGTACCTCCGACTGGAAACGTCCAACAGAGGGATTAAACAATTCAGAAGATTTACCCAGGTCCTTTATGTATTGTTTTAAGTAGGAAACTTCTTTTAACTGAAGACATGAGTGTTTACTCTCAGCAAGCTGGTTCAGAATTACCCTCCACCCCAGAAACCTTCACAGAGCCCTGGTGGTTTACATATCTTTGGTAGCCGAAAGAAATCCCAAATAAAGTTCAGGATCTACCCTTTGAATGTTCCCAATTCCAAAACACGCAGTGCAAAACAACAATTTTCCCCAGAAGAATTAAAGTGGTTTAGGACAGTATCAGTTTCAGGGTTCCATCATTTCAAGAGGGGTGCAAGACCCAAATTCAGCAGCAGCACCACATTCAACCCCAGGTGAATGCCTCTGACATTACTCAGTCTCACAATGGCACCCATGACCATCTAAGCTGTCCAAAGACATCAGCCAACTAAACAGCCATTACTGGTAGATGGAAAGTGTACAGCCTCTGGCTGGCTACTTGCAGTTCCCGAGATGTTGTCACCCCCACCCTGTAGTGGGCTGGATTAGAAGATATCTGTCACCAGCTGTAAGCAAGTTACTCAAACCAGAGGCCAGTTTCTGCTGCAGCATGCTATAGCACAGTTTAAGAAGCGAGTCAGTGTCTAAAAATCAAGAATCTAGATATATACTACCATACAGTATGCAAATGAGGGGACGCAAAGACAGAGGGAGAAGGGGAGGAAGGAAAATGAAGCACGAAAGAGAAAAGATGGAGGGAATGGAGGAGAAAAAAGGGCAAAGTGGAAAAGTCTCTTGCTCCGACAGGTATCAAAGGGGTTTGGCTCCGATACCAGAACTGGTGCAAGCATTTTAAGTAAGGATGGGGCCAGTCATCTAGACTTCACATGAAGGGCAGGTTAGGTACCAGAAATACACTTCTTGGCTGACACTTTGCCCCAGGAACCACAGCATGTTAAGCAGTTGCTCAAGAACAATCTCACTGAGGAGACTGAGGTATGCTATTTACAGTTTCCTTTGAAAACCACAATAATTAAAAGATAAATATTGGTGATCCCATGAGAACCAAGTTCCACGGAGAACAGCTATATAGATGAAGCATTAACTCGATTTCCTGTGGGCTACGCAGGCAAGGCTGAACACAATTGGTTGGGAAGTAGAGGGGCAATGAAAACCAACGATCTGGAGAATGGAGTAGCCGAGACAGAGACCGTGGCATCTTTTAAGCAGAGGAAGAGAGATAGGGGAAGTGCCAGGGAAAGAGTAGAGCAATAGGATTAGCTTTGGATTGCTCTAGCTAACTGTCTGCACAGGTTTGATGGGGCTGAATGGCCTTTGCTTCTGCTGTAAAGATGGTATTGTCTATTGGTTACTTTTAGCAAAGCCCGCTTCATCGAATATTTGATAACTTGACTATAAATAGCCAGTATGACCAAATATAAATTCCAAATTGCAGTTGTAGGAGCCTCATTAGAATTAATGGCAATCCTACACAAAAGTGGGAATGTTGGAGAGATTTATTTGGTGCCAACAGTATAATCCCTTCGGAATGTAGTATCATGTCTCGACTTCACTGCTTTCAATCACTGCCCTCAGGGTCAACTGCCCTGCTCAAGGCTGGGCCCCCATTACTGTCCTCCTGCAAGAAATCCAGATTCATGAAAACCAACCAAAGATAGCCATTTGTTAAACAGGTACCAGCTACCTATGTTTTACAACAACTTGTAACACTGTCTATATAGCATTCCTCACGTCAAAGGCTCGACTGAGTGGAGGTGTGTGTGTTGGCCAAGGAGGAGGAGGAGGACTGGTAGAGGGAGTTGGGACAGGCTGAAGAGCAGGTAAAGTTACTGAAAGCAGGGAGGGAGAAGGCAACATTTAAACCAAGATCTTGAAGCTCATGCAATATAAATTTGATCGTGTTCAAACCCACGTTCTAAAAGTCCTTTACTTTTAATCCCATTACTCCACATGACCTCACTTGTGTACAGAAGCAGTAGATCCACCTTACACTTACAGCTAACCCAAGACCAGATCGGATTCTGAAACAGTATCTTGGCTTAATTTGTCTCAAGAAATCAGTCAACATTTTACCATCACAGGTGAAGTTCAAACTCGGAACACCGATAGCCTATCACTTTATGTTGCTAGAATACAAGAACGTTAACGGAAAAAACCATTAGGCCACACGAGCATTCTTTAAAAAAATATCTACCACACCGATGTATATAAAAAATTACCAAATTCCATTTGCCCTTTTTATACTGGTTTCCACCTGCAGTGTACACGCGCGCGTGTCACGCACACACGCACGCTCAGTCATCTCCTTTCAAGTTTTTCCCGATGTTTCCTCATAACTTATTTCTCCAGCACTGGGGGTTGGTCTTGCTCCTTTTCCCTGCACTGCCTCCAGGGCTTTGAATGTCTCTCTTGCCCCTCGGTGATCAAACTGTACTCAAATAGAACAGAATTCTCTCAAAAGTATTTTCAAGTTAAACCTGGATTGTGGGACAAGGAGTCATAGGTTTTCCAGGAAGGACAGTGGAGACAAACTTAAAATCATTCAAGAGGTAGCTGGTCTCTATAACAGGCTGACTTAATACTTCCTTCAGCTGTACCTTGCATCATCTAACCAGAGCACAAGTTCCATGGAACTCTTAATATTGTGCAACCCTCTATTTACTGAGAATTGTTCCACCACACTGACTGGACGTGATATCATGCTATTATAAATGCAAGTATTTTGCAGTTCTGACAAGTCAAAAAAAGGGGACTCTGTACCAATGTTCCCTGTAAGCTGCGCTTTGTTCCGCGCAGCCGGTTTCTTTAATACGTGGTCCCTTGAAATTTCTGCGAATGTGTGCTATTTACAATGGAAAAGCCAGTGAGCGGCCTGTGTGGCACCTTACAGATTGCTGTGCAGCCACACAGCTTACAGGCAACATTGCTCCGTACATTTACTTTGATCTGTTAAGGCTAGAACTATCCAGTCGTCAGTGAACACAATCAGGACTATAAGTCAAAGCTAATTCCAGAGATTCAATTGTACACCATCAGAACTGCCAAGAGTTCCCATAGGAAGAAATGGTGGCTTGAGGAGTCAGTGAAGTCCATCAGAATCCTACCCAGACAATCCAATAGCAGAGCTTTATCTGGAAGCATATCCTGCACGAATCACCTTCTGCATATTACATCATGCACACTCAGTTGCAGTAGCCTGGCACCATGCCACATTCTACTGGGAATATCACAAAGTACTACCCGAAGATGTTCTGCAAACAGAAGCACCGTGATGTGTCTACTCCACTCCTCCGCAGTATAAAGGGTTCGATCCATACTGGAGTGCCAGCTCATTTTCCCCAGCCGAGGCTCACCTGTAACGCTCACTCAAATTCCCCAATCCCAAAACAGAGTACAACAACTTATGATATAGCGCCTTTAACGTAGTAAAACGTCCCAAGGCGCTGCACAGGAGCGATTATCAGACAGGATTTGACACCGAGCCACAAGGGGCTGGGATTTTACCAAACTCGGCAGGTTCATGGTAGGTGACATCCGCGAAAGGTGCTGACCCCGCAGCTGTCCGCATCCCAACCTCCGACATGATTTTATGTTAATAGGGCTTCTTAAGCCCGCCCTGCGAGGTTCTCAGCCAATTAAAAGGAAGTGGGTCTGATGACGTCATTTGATGACGCGTCATCAGCTGTTTTTTTTTAAAAAAAGGAACCATGTCCACATTCATTTTGACAGTTGTGCTGTCAATGTTCTACAGCATAGAGGTGCTGCAAACACTGAATCACTGCACAAAGGTGCACGGCTGCACCCAGGCTCTCCCATATCTCCCTCCATGTTTATGGAGGGAGTCACAGCACGCAGGGAGGTTCTCTTCCCTGCCAATGGGCGGAAGAGACCTCCCCAAGACACTAACACAGCCTGGTTGCACATTGCACAGGAGGACACATGCAGGGATGTCGTCAGGAGGGCCAGGCTGCAGTGGCGCAAACCACTCAATGATCTCAGTAGATCACAAAACGTTACTGCAAAGCCACACTCAGCCTCATCCTGCTGTGCCACTCATCACATCCCCATCACTCTGCCTTCCCTACCCTACTCCTGCACATCTTTACTCACACCAACTTACCTTGCACCTCCACCCATCCCTCTATCTAAATTATCACTTCCCCATCTCACTAGCCACCCCTCACACTCACCCTTATCCTTGTCCAATCACACCAATTAACACACAAGGGTAGGCACTTGGGTGTTTTACGCAATGTTCATGTAAACTTTCTGTTAATGTGCTGTCAAACATTCAAACCTTTAATTTCAACACTGTTTTCTTGGACAGATTTGTGTGCACCTTTGGAAGTGGCTTAGTGAGTTCCAGTGAATGGTGAGACAGAACGTTGTTTTCCCCCTCCAACGCCCCCCCCCCTTATTGGTGATGAGTATTAAAGGAATGGCTTGGACGTTGTAGGGATGCTTCATGGTGTTGGTGTGGGGTGGTGCCAACCTGTCACATCATGTGGCAGCCAGGGTGTACAGCGTCATAAAGTAAATCTGGCCATGATAAGGACATCGCTGGGGTCCCAGGCAGCAATAATATAAGAAATAGGAGCAGGAGTAGGCCATTCGGCCCCTCGAGCCTGCTCCGCCATTCAATAAGATCATGGCTGATCTGATCTTGGCCTCAACTCCACCTTCTTGCCCGCTCCCCATAACCCTTGTAGTTCAAATATCTGTCTATCTCAGCCTTGAATATATTCACTGACAGTCTCCACAGCTCTCTGGGGTAGAGAATTCCAGAGATTCACGACCCTCAGAAGAAATTCCTCCTCATCTCCATCTTAAATGGGCGACCCGTATCCTGAAACTATGCCCCCTAGTTCTAGATTCCCCCACGAGGTGAAACATTCTCTCAGCATCTACCCTGTCAAACCCCAGCAATGTGGTCGGGCGCTGATGCCCTGTGTAGCATCAGGTGATTGCGGAGAAGGTTGGTGTTGTTGTTGGCGCTGCTGGTGTGCCTGGTGATGTTGGTGTTGGGGCTGATCGTGGTTGGATTCTGAGGACCAAGGTGAGCTTTTTTCCCCCCCAAGAGCACTGATGCTGCTGAAATAGATGGCAGCTGAAATTGAGATGACAGAAGCGATCTGTCAATGGTGAGAGGTTGCTCCAAGGTGGTGACAGTGGATAGAGAGTTTACTCCAAACACTTCCAAAGTGCATACAGCTCAAAAGTGTCTTCCAAATCCTGAAGGCTCAAGCTTCTGACATTGGAAAGTGAACAGCTGTGAAATGTTAGCTGCAAAAGTGGTATAAAAGCTATCACCTATTCATAGCAATGGAGAGTCAGAGAACCCGACACACTTACCTGACGTGATCTGAGCGAAGGGAACCTTGTGGAAAAGTTGGAAAAATGGCTAGGTGGTAAAATGCTGTTCAACTATCTTTAAAGACCTTTATAACTATCTCAATTGGCTGACCTGCCGCTTAGTGCCGGGTATGCTTAGCGCAGGCTGACCCGGCACTTGGGATACTGACAGGGAGGCGGGTTCAGAGCGGGATCCCGACCCGCTGTCGATCTTTTAAATTTTGACAGTGGACCCGCCTCCAAATGCCAGCAAAATTCTGGCCAAGCAGATGACCAAAGGCTTGGTCAAAGAGGTAGGTATTAAGGAGCAATATACAGGAAACTTTCTGGTATCTGGCACTGACTGGACCGAGCTGGTGCTGTTAGATCAAAACTGCTTAACAACAGCTTCAAAACAGTCGGCTGCAGCTGCAAGCGTCTCTAGCTGAAGCTGTTGCTTAGCTACAGACCTTGCAGAGCCTGATTGGGGGAAAAAAAGCAACGAGAAGTAAAAAAGCTTATAGAAAACGGCTCCTGAATTTTGCCGGTAGATAGAGCTTTCTGGACTTTTAACCTCCGGTTAAACGAAAGTTTCCTGTAAGGAGTAAAGAGAGGTGAAGAGGCAGAGTGTTTTAGGGAGGGAATTCCAGAGCTTAGGGCCTAGGCAACTGAAGGCATGGCCGCCAATGGTGGCGAGATTAAAACCAGGGATGAGCAAGAGGCCAGAATTGGAATGCAGAGATCTCGGAGGGTTGTGGGGTTGGAGGAGGTTACAGAGATAGGGAGGGGGGAGGCCATGGAGGGATTTGAAAACATGGATGGGAATTTTAAAAATCCAGGCGTTGCTTAACCGGGAGCCAATTATAGTTGTAATTAAAATTTTCAAGCATAGCATTTTACATCGTTTCTTGGCAAGGGGATCTAATTATAAGTTATCACTTTAATCTTGTAAAATTCTTAAACTAATCGTTATTTTAAAATTTCACATTGTAGCATTTTGGGGGCATTTACCACCGATAATAGCCATGACCAGCACCTGCCCAAAAAAGCCCCCAATAGCACCTACAACACTGATCTGAGCTTCACTTCAAACCAGGCAAGACTGCATTGACAGACATCAAGACATAATGCAAGAGGAAATTTGACAAGGAACCCCATTCAGCACAATCCGTTCCATCCAATCCAATTAGCACCACTAGGATCCACAGCATCAGCTGCAGATACATTGACCGATTCCACTAAGCAGACAATGTCCAGTACTAACCACCCGAGTGTCAGAAGCAGAAGACTAACCATTGTTCCAAAGTGCTTTACCAGCACCAAAACTATTTTTCCAAAGCATGCAGCTCTATCCAAGAATGTTAACCAGACTCAGTGCAGGCAATCACTGGTTGCCCTCAGGGTCACCACCCACCCTTTGATTCAGCCCAGAACTGCAAGGGTCAACTGTGTTGGCCCCATTTAATATTCAGGCCATGCTATCTCAATCAGCATTAGCTGTAGACCCCTCTGTACCGAGACACATGACAATCGTAGCTTGATCACCCAAAACAAAGTGGCGAAGATCTTTTGTCAACCCATTTCCAGTTTCACAACATCTAGGTACACTCCTGCTCCAAAGTAATGTCTGGGATCGGGATGGTACCCCAGAGCACCTTTCTTGTCCAGTCACTACCTGTATACCTCAGTATTGTTGGGGTGCGGATGGTGGGCATTCAAGCCATACAGCCGAGTCCCCATTTCCAACGGTACCCCCTGAAGCAAGCTGGCAGGTGAATCCCTGCTCATTACAGATCCATTTTACAATCAAGCATGTTAGTAGTAACCTTACTTTCATTTAATTTCTGAAAACATCCTTGGGGATGGTTAATCTGGGAACCTGGAACAGTGCAAGTGACTTTCCTGCTAGGGTCTTCTCAGAGGCAGGCATTGTTCCTGATCGAGGTGGTCCTTCAGAAAGCACTGCTGCAGTGGACACTGTGGGCTCAGGAGCCAGGCCAGTACTTGTGAATATTGCACCGCTGGCTTGCTCTCAGCCAAGATTGTCAGGTGACCTTTAGGATCAGTCACAACTTTTCTGGGTGCTTTTTAATGGACAAACAGAGGCACTAGACACCTATACCACCAACAGAATCTCTAGACGATTCTTGAACCAGACTAGGCATCCACTTCCACAGGCCTAGAAACTGACCACAGCAGCAGTCCCTACTTAGAAAGCAATGCAGAGTATTTGGTCAATGCACCAATGAACACTTAAGCACCAAGGCAATTCAGGGTCCTTGGAATCGAGACAACAAAAGTTTGGTCAAAGTCTTTTTCACCAAAGCAACAGCAACCAATACCCACAAATAGAATCACATGCCCCACAAATGAGTGGTGCAAATGCCACAGGATCCGAGATGAACAGGACCTCCCAGAGACTCAATATTTCACTGGAAGATTTTCCCCAAGCAGCTTGGTCTTTTGAAGACAGCTCCCAGTGGCAAAGGCAGTGCTAACAAACATTTACAGATGCCTGCCAGCACTTGCAGACACACTAAAAACCTTTGTGGAAGAAGGAATACTTATAAACCTTGGCCTACATGAGAGCCAGAGGACTGTATGAAGCTGGTTGAGGCAGCGGAGGGGGGTATAGAAAAAGTTGCACATTTTGAAACAGATCGCTTTTGAATACAGAACGATCAGTGGGATAGGTAACTGGAAACAGCTGTAATTTGGACAAATGGACATGCCAGATGGACAGCCATTAGGCAACCTAGCTAGAACTGAACTTTTGCAAGAACCAAATCAAGGTGCCATGACTGGACAAAGAGTATGCCTCATTACCCAAGCTTCTGTCCAAAATACTAAAACTTACACAGCAACCAACCTTAGCTGAATTTTAGACCATCTTAAGTAGACTTAATATACTTTTCCCCTATTCCAGATTAGAGATAATATACGCAACAGGTACTCCAGTGCAGCTTACAGCGCCAAATGGTGACCCACAGCAACGGAGTTGTTACTGTGCCGAGAGGCCATGTCAAATACATTTAAAAAAATGACTATTTAATCTCAGTGAAGTTTTACCATTTTGTATTTGGCATCCAAAACATTAAATTTTACACATAAAAGTCATTTATCACTGCATAAAGTGGGATTGTAAGACTGCACACTTAAAATGTTAAATCAAAGTTTCCTGACATTGAACAATGCTACCTTTAAGGATACTCACTTTTCCCTATCTGTTTTGTAGATACGTGCGATCTCTGGCACTAGCGGGTCATCAGGGTTTGGATCACATAACAGTGAACAAATGGACAATAGAACTGCAAAAGAAAGATGCATAAGCAATTGAGTTTAATTTTTCAATCAGTATACTTCTGACACATTTACTGTTTGCTCGAGTTTGAAGTTATCTTCCTCTGAATATGAAACCCAACTGGTTGTGCAAGAAAAACCTCTCTATAAAGTTGAACAACATCCAAGTCAACATTTCCTATTCAGAATGTTCTTGTAGTCTTGTGCAAATTAAATATGAATGTCAAAGATTAGTATTTACCAGCACGTCAGCACTCGCTGGTTAAAATATACTGGAAAAAACAGGAAAATTGAAAAACGAGTCGATATTCCGTCAAAGGTTATTGTCCCAATTCACTTACTGTGCCTCCCAATGTCCCTTTGAAGGATTTTGCTTCCAAAGTAATTGAACACAGCTCAGAACAGATTCCAAGAGATTTCATTAACAAGTGTTCACCAAGCGCAATTACTCAGTTGCAGGTTGAGCTACAGAATGTCTTAGAACCAACCAATTTGTCATGCAACATGTACAGTTGACTTGAAATTCAATGTTATATAGCAGAATGAGCCTCAGCCCACTGCAAGTTCATAAAATCATAGAATAGAATCATAGAAAGTTACAGCACGGAAGGAGGCCATTCGGCCCATCGTGTCCGTGCCGGCCAACAAAGCTCTATCCAGCCTAATCCCACTTCCCAGCTCTTGGTCCGTAGCCCTGCAGGTTACAGCATCCCAAGCGCACATCCAAGTACTTTTTAAATGTGGTTAGGGTTCCTGCCTCTACCACCCTTTCAGGCAGTGAGTCCCAGACCCCCACCACCCTCTGGGTGAAGAAATTTCCCCTCAAACCCCCTCTAAAACTTCCAATTACTTTAAATCTGTGCCCCCTGGTTTTTGACCCCTCTGCTAAGGGAAATAGGTCCTTTCCATCCACTTTATCTATGCCCCTCAATTTTATACACCTCAATAAGGTCTCCCCTCAGCCTCCTCTGTTCCAAGGGAAACAGACCCAGCCTATCCACTCTTTCCTCATAGCCAAGATTCTCTACTCCCAGTAACATTCTTGTAAATCTCCTCTGTACCCTCTCTAGTGCAATCACATCTTTCCTGTAATGTGACCAGAACTGCACGCAGTACTCTAGCTGAGGCCTAACTAGTGTTTTATACAGTTGAAGCATAACCCCCCCTGCTCTTGTATTCTATGCCATGGTTAATAAAGGCAAGCATTCCTAATGCCTTCTTAACCACCTTATCTACCTGGCCTGCTACCTTCAGGGATCTGTGGACATGCACTCCAAGGTCCCTTTGTTCCTCTACACTACTCAGTGTCCTACCATTTAATGTGTATTCCCTTTCCTTGTTAGCCCTCCCCAAATGCATTACCTCACACTTCTCCGGATTGAATTCCATTTGCCACTGTTCTGTCCACCTGACCAATTTATTGATATCTTCCTGCAGTCTACAGCTTCCTTCTTCAGTATCAACCACTCAGCCCATTTTAGTATCATCTGCAAACTTCTTAATCATACCCTCTATATTCAAGTCTAGATCATTGATATATACTGCAAGAAGGGACCCAGTACTGAGCCCTGCGGAACCCCACTGGAAACAGCCTTCCAGTCACAAGAACACCCATCAACCATTACCCTCTGCTTCCTGTCTCCGAGCCAGTTTTGAATCCAACTTGACACTTTGCCTTGGATCCATGGGCTTTTAACTTAGTGACCAGTCTGCCATGTGGAACCTTGTCAAAAAAGCCTTGCTAAAGTCCATATAAACTACATCAAATGCACTACCCTCATCTACCCTCCTTGTTACCTCCTCAAAAAATTCAATCAAGTTCGTCAGACACAACCTTCCCTTAACAAATCTGTGCTGACTATCCTTGATTAATCCATTTCTTTCTAAATGAAGCTTTATCCTGTCCTTCAGAATTCTTTCCAATAATTTTCCCACCACCGAGGTTAGGCTGAGTTCACAGCCAGAGATACATCCCACCACCCACTTAACTGAATGTGATTCCATAATGGGTTTTCCTAAAGTTTCTTGTGCAATAAAACTGCTACTCAGACTTGCTTTGTGCAGAGAAGCTTATAGCTATGACAAAATCATTTGTTTTAATTAAAGCAAGGAGACCAGGTAAGGCCTCAGAGCGTCGGCGGGAATTTCAGCGGCAGCAGCGGGGCTATAAAAGGCTCCAGAGACCAGTTAAGGCGTACCAGTCTCCGAACTTGGAACTCAGAGGGAAGGAGAGAAGTAAAAAGAAATCGAAGTGTGACGTCACCAGAAAGCAGGTAAGTGATTGGTTGGTGAGTATATCTCTCTTTTTAAACTTAAACTCTGTGGTTTATAGTTTCTAAGGTGTGATATTCATCTAGTATCAGGGCAGAGGGTATTTAAAAATAATATTAATAAATTTAATTAATTACATAGAATGGGAGAGCAGGTGATGTGTTACTGCTGCAATATGTGGGAGCTGGTGGACACCATTGATGTTCACAGTGATCACATTTGCATTAAGTGTTGGCTGCTCGAGGAATTCCGGCTCCGTGTTGATGAGCTGGAGTCCGAGCTTCAAACACTGCGACACATCAGGGAGGGGGAGAGTTACCTGGACTCTGTGTTCCAGGAAGTAGTCACACCAATTAGATTAACTAATTCAGATGTAGTCCGTGGTCAGGGACAGGAGGGTGTGACTATGAGTGAGGCAGGTACGGGGATCCAGGAGGTAGTGTTGGAGGAGCCGCAGCCCTTGTCCAACAGGTTCGAGGCTCTTACTCTGAGGACAGGAGCAGGGACTGCAGGGAAGATGAGCAACCCGGCCACAGCACCATGGAACGGGGGGCCATTCAAGTGGGGGGAGTAAAAAGAAATGTTGTAGTGGTAGGGGATAGTATCATAAGGGGGACAGATAGGGTTCTTTGCAGCCGAGAGCGAGAGTCCGGAAGGTTGTGTTGCCTGCCCGGTGCCAGGGTTAAGGACATCTCCTCTGGGCTGGAGAGAAACTTGGAGGGGGAGGATCCAGTTGTCGTGGTCCATGTTGATACCAACGACATAGATAGGACAAGGAAAGAGGTTCTGCTGAGGGAGTATGAGCAGCTAGGGGCCAAATTAAAAAGCAGAACCACAAGGGTAATAATCTCTGGATTACTACCTGAGCCACGAGCAAATTTGGCTAGGGTAAATAAAATCAGAGTTAAATGCATGGCTCAAAGACTGGTGTGGGAGAAATGGGTTTTGCTTCTTGGGACACTGGCACCAATACCGGGACAGGAGAGAGCTGTTCCGTTGGGACGAACTTCACTTGACCAGTGCTGGGACTAGAATCCTGGCAAATCGAATAACTAGGGCTGTAGAGAGGGCTTTAAACTAATTAGTGGGGGGGCGGTTTCAAGAGAACGAAAAATAAAAATGTCAGCGGAGAAGGCAATAGAGCAAAGTAGCAGTGGGGAAATTAAAAACCAGAGCATGTCAGGAAGGGACAGAATATATAAAGATATAAAAGGTAAAGTAGTAAAGGGGGTAAAAGCAGGAATAAATTGTCACAAAACATATTTAAAAGTTCTTTATCTGAATGCACGCAGCATTCGTAACAAAATAGACGAGTTGACGGTACAAATAACTACACATGGGTATGATCTGATGGCCATTACATAAACATGGCTGCAAGGTGACCATGACTGGGAACTAAACATCCAGGGGTATTTGACTATTAGGAAGGACAGACAGGAAGGAAAGGGAGGTGGGGTGGCTATGTTAATCAAGGATGGAATCACTGCAATAGTGAGAAATGATATTGGGTCAAAGGATCAGGATAGTGAAACAGTTTGGGTGGAGATAAGGAATAATAAAGGGGAAAAAGTCACTAGTGGGCGTAGTCTATAGGCCTCCTAACAGTTGCAACTCTATTGGTCGGAGTATAAATCAGGAAATAATTGGGGCTTGTAATAAGGGAACAGCTATAATCATGGGAGATTTTAACTTTCATATTGACTGGACTAATCAAATTGGGCAAGGCAGCCTTGAGAAAGAATTCATAGAGTGCATTAGGGACGGGTTCCTTGAGCAGTATGTTACTGAACCAACCAGAGGGCAGGCAATCTTAGATCTGGTCCTGTGTAATGAGACAGGATTAATTAAAAATCCTAGTAAAGGATCCCCTTGGTATGAGTGACCATAACATGGTTGAATTCCAAATTCAGTTGGAGGGTGAGAGAGTTGGATCTCAAACCAGCGTACTAAGCTTAAATAAAGGAGACTATGAAGGTATGAGAGCAGAGTTGACTAAAGTGGACTGGGAAAATAGATTAAGGTGTAAGACGGTACAGGAGCAGTGGTGTACATTCAAGGAGATATTTCACAACTTAAGATAAATATATTCCACTGAGGAAAAAGGGGAGTAAAGGAAAAGACAGCCATCCGTGGCTAAGTAAAGTAATAAAGGATAGTATCCGACTGAAAACAAGGGCATATAAAGTAGCCAAATCTAGTGGGAGGATAGAAAATTGGGAAGCATTTAAAAGCCAGCAAAGAATAACTAAAAGATTAATTAAGAAAGGGAAGATAGATTATGAAAGTAAACTAGCAAAAAATATAAAAACAGATAGCAAGAGTTTCTACAGTTATATAAAAAGAAAAAGGGTGGCTAAAGTGAATGTTGGTCCCTTAGAGGACGAGACCGGGAAATTAGTGGTGGGGAACATGGAGATGGCAGAAACGCTGAACAAATATTTTGTATCAGTCTTTACAGTAGAGGACACTAAAAATATCCCAACACTGGACAAACAGGGGGCTATTTGTGGAGGGAGCTAAACATGATTAAAATCACTAAGGAGATGGTACTCGGTAAGATAATGGGACTTAAGGCGGATAAATCCCCTGGACCTGATGGCTTACATCCTAGGGTCTTGCAAGAAGTAGCGGTAGGGATTGCGGATGCATTGGTGGTAATTTTCCAAAACTCCCTGGATTCAGGAAAGGTCCCGGCAGATTGGAAAACTGCTAATGTAACACCCTTATTTAAAAAGGGAGGTAGACAAAAGCTTGGAAACTATAGACCAGTTAGCCTGACATCTGTGGTTGGTAAAATGTTGGAGTCCATTATTAAGGAAGCAGTAACAGGGCATTTGGATAAGCATAATTTAATCGGACAGAGTCAGCATGGTTTTATGAAGGGGAAGTTATGTTTGACAAATTTGCTCGAATTCTTTGAGGGCGTAACAAACAGGGTGGATAAAGGGGAACCAGTGGATGTGGTGCATTTGGACTTCCAAAAGGCATTTGACAAGGTTCCACACAAAAGATTACTGCACAAGATAAAAAAATCACAGGATTGGGGGTAATATACTGGCATGGGTGGAAGATTGGCTATCTAACAGAAAACAGAGAGTTGGGATAAATGGTTCATTCTCGGGTTGGCAGTGACTAGTGGTGTTCCGCAGGGGTCAGTGCTGGGACCCCAACTCTTTACAATCTATATTAACGATTTGGAGGAAGGGACTGAGTGCAACGTATCCAAGTTTGCCGACGATACAAAGATGGAAGGGAAAGCAGTGAGTGAGGAGGACATAAAAAACCTGCAAAAGGACAGACAGGCTAAGTGAGTGGGCAGAAATTTGGCAGATGGAATATAATGTTGGAAAGTGTGAGGTTATGCACTTTGGCAGAAAAAAATCAAAGAGCAAGTTATTATCTAAATGGAAAGAAACTGCAAAGTGCTACAGTACAAAGGGATCTGGGGGTCCTGGTGCATGAAACACAGAAGGTTAGTATGCAGGTACAGCAGGTGATCAGGAAGGCCAATGGAATCTTGGCTTTTATTGCAAGGGGGATGGAGTATAAAAGCAGGGAAGTCTTGCTTCAGTTATACAGGGTACTGGTGAGGCCACACCTGGAATACTGCATACAGTTTTGGTTTCCATATTTAAGAAAAGATATACTTGCTCTCAAGGCAGTTCAGAGAAGGTTCACTCGGTTGATTCCGGAGGTGAGGGGGTTGACTTATGAGGAAAGGTTGAGCCTCTACTCATTGGAATTCAGAAGAATGAGAGGCGATCTTATCGAAACATATAAGACTGTGAGGGGGCTTGATCGGATCGGTCATGGCCCTGTGGGTAGCGGAGCAGGCCCAGGGGCCGTGTAGCCTGATCCTGCTCCTATTTCGTGTGTCTAATTCTGTTAGATTCAGGAGATGGTTCTGTGATAGTAGACTGGCGGTTAGGATCAGATCAGCCATGATCTTACTGAATGGCGGAGCAGGCTCGAGGGGCCTATTGGCCTACTCCTGCTCCTATTTCTTATGTTATGTTCTTATGATCGGGTGGATGCGGTGAGGATCTTTCCACTGATGGGTGAGACTAGAACTAGGGGGCATAATCTTAAAATAAGGGGCTGCCGTTTCAAAACTGAGATGAGGAGAAACTTCTTCACTCAGAGGGTAGTAAATCTATGGAATTTGCTACCTCAGAGAGCTGTGGAAGCTGCGACATTAAATAAATTTAAAACGGAGATAGACAGTTTCCTAGCTGATGAGGGAATTAGGGGTTACGGGGAGCGGGCAGGGAAGTGGATGTGAGTCTAGGTTCGGATCAGCCATGATCCTACTGAATGGTGGAGCAGGCCCGAGGGGCCGTATGGCCTTACTCCTGCTCCTACTTATGTTCTTATGTATGATGCATTCGAGACTCAGCAACCACAAATTCTTCAGGCAAATTATACCAATTCTTTTCTCATCCCAAACACTTAATTTGGACAGATGCTGCAGCAGTTCCAAGTAACATTTTACCAATAACAAGGGTCTGAAACAGCTGGACTACAACTCGGAAGCATTTATGGTGAGCCAGTCTAGATACAGGAGAACAAATACGCAACAGCTGATTACAGGCTGCCACTTCAGGTGTCAATTTCCAACCCAATGACAACTTTGCACCAGCAGGTTTCACTGAAACTACGGTAATGGTTGAATGAGTCTACCCTGTGTTCTTATTAGCCGTACTCAACTTTCTTTTGCACTTCTGTATTTAAGAAACCACAAGCAATTTGTAAAATAAAATCTGCCACTTCAGGTCTGTGCAGAGGTGGCTGACCTCATCCCAAAGTGGAGATACAAGTGCTACAATTTACCCCAGCACCCCCCTAGACTTCACTGCAAGGGGAATAGAGAAGAACGTCAAAGTTACCACTCCCAATTTGTATCCAGCAATTACTGCTATCCTACTGGATAAGCGAGGGGAGAACTGAGCAGGTTACTGGAGAGCAAGCAGCACCTATCGAGCTCTCCCCCGTTCATGTGTCATGGCAGAAGATTGGACAGGAAAAAATAAAGTGGAATCCAGTGTGAAAACTAAGTTTGGATAGCTGCAGGTTAGATACTCAGAACGACCTCCATTTGGAATGAAGTAAAGCCGAGAGTCGTGTAGCTTTGCCATGGTAAAAATCAGATGAAAATCTATTTTATAAGCACAGAAGTACACCGTGCAATGTATTATTCTTTTGGTAACGTAGAGCAGGGTCTCTTCAAGTTCACAAAGTCTACTTGTTGACGTAGAGTGCTTTCCAGGAGATATATGGGTTAATTGTTTGGTCGACGAACTTTGCAAATTAGAATGTGCTCATACTTGACCGTTCATTGTTAAGATTGTTTTGTATCTCTTGGCAGTCCAACACTACTCTTCACTAATTACTACTGGTGTGTCTCCCATGCCATTGCTCAGCGATGTGGAGGTTACAGTGCTCGAATAGGAAGGTTTGGTTTGTTAGAGAAAGGAATATAGTGGGGGCAATATTCCTGTATTTTCTGGGGGCTGCGCAGCCCATTCAAAAGTACGCGCATGCACGGTTTTTGCAATTTAAAAGACAGCTCACCAGCTGCATGAGACCCCTGGAGCACACCTTAAAGGGAACTTGGGGGGGGGGGGGGGGGGGGGAAAAGAGTGTAATTTAGGGGACGTGGATTATTAATTTGTTTAGATACTGTGTACTTTGAATTGAAGAAAAATAAAACTTGAAGTTGAAGCAAGGGTTAGGAAATTAAAATATTAAAAGATATGAATAGATGAAAATTAAAATTGTGCTTTTCCCCCAAAATATATAAAAAATATAGTATTTGCTTCCTCTGGGTCAGAATTTCTGCTGTAGTCCCCATGGTTGGTTGGGGTGTGGCGGGTGTAGAGCTACGTCTGTATCCTCACTGTGATGCTGGGAGGTGTCGGGCACCGTCTCCAGCCTCATACTGTGGTGACTCAAGCAGAAGCGGCATCACAGCTGTGAAGGAAGGGAAGAGGGACAGCAAATAATAGGGGAAGCATAGATGAAGGTGAATGTCATCAAGGGGAGGTGAAAGAAAAGCAGGCACTGGGAGGGGCGAGACTTAGCGTGTCTGACAGGCACTGGGGGTTGGGGAGGGGAGGCGGCGGGAGAAGGGAGAAATGTTAGCCAGGTCTGGGACCGTTTAAACACAGGGACAAGTAAAATGTTATATTGTCTGTGTTAGTGTGTCCTTTTATAGCTGCAGATTCTTGCTGCAAGTCGAGCTGCAGATCAGAACCCTGACTTTGGTTATTAACAAATCAATTAAGAAGTTGTGACACATTAACAAATTGACAGCAATTGCAGGAAACAAAAAAAAGCAAATTACAGGAAACTTTCTGGTATCCGGCACTGATGGGACCGAGCTGGTGCCGTAACATCAAAAGTGCCGGACATACCAGAGTTAATGTTGAAACATACGGAACTGAGAAGCTCCATGTGAATCAACAAACCCTGTTGCTTAGCAACAGCTTCAAAACAATCGGCTGCAGCTGCAAGCTTCTCTAGCTGAAGCTGTTGCTATAGCTACAGACCTTGCAGCGCTTGACTGGGGGAAAAAAAAGCAACGAGAACTAAAAAAATAGAAAACAGCTCCTGATTTTTGCCGTTAGATCGAGTATTCCGGACCTATAACCTCCGGATAAACCAAAGTTTCCTGTACCCTAATTTCGGGAATCACGTTGTTTAAAAATGTTAAACTTCTCTACATTTACACCTAACTTGGGAGTTATTCAATTGTTTAAGTTTGATTAAACTGACTTGTCTGTGGTCTGCTGCAGCTACTGAGATAGTGGAAGTCAGGGCTGGAGGTCAAATGGCAAGAATGACCCAGTCAGGGGCGGTAGAATAGATGTGCCTAGTAAATTTGACTATGATTAGATGTAAATAAAGTATTAGAGACATGTTACACAAAAGTGTTATGGAATTGTGCAATGGCACACAGAACTGAAAAACCTGGAAAGGGGAAGGTTTCTTGTAGTAAAACACAAATAATGATGCTCTTATTTGTAAAGTGCCCCAAGGTTCTTTACAAAAACTTGCAATAATTGACAATGCCTCCAGTTTGTGTAAACATTTTGTAATAATTCAAAGGAACTGTACTTCAAATTAGACAAAAGAAACCAGATTACAGGAAACTTTCTGGTATCCGGCACTGACGGGACCGAGCTGGTGCCGTTAGATCAAATCTGCCGTATAAACCAGCGGCAATGTTAAAACATACAGCTTTTCAGCTCCGTGTGAATCAACAAACCCTGTTGCTTAGCAACAGCTTCAAAATAGTCAGCTGCAGCTGCAAGCGTCTCTAGCTGAAGCTGTTGCTTAGCTACAGACCTTGCAGAGCCTGACTGGGGAAAAAAAAAAGCAACAAGTAGTAAAAAAAACCTTATAGAAAACGGCTCCTGAATTTTGCCGGTAGGTAAGAGCTTTCCGGACTTTTAACCTCCGGTTAAGCGAAAGTTTCCTGTAGTTTGTTCCCATAAACTGGCTACCAGTCGAGATGATTTACAGTTTAATCTCAACCATTTGCTGCCTTTTATGGACTTCGTTTCCAGTGAAATCAAAAGTTCAAAATTAAAACTTACCATCCATTTTATTTAGGCTTAGTTTAGAGCGAACTTTTGCAAAGCTACTGAAAATTGTTCATTATTTCATCAATTTACAAAGTTTTCATCCAACTTATTAATTCAGTGGGGAATTTTTCTTAAGTTTAGTTTTCAAAAAGCAGATGTTTTAATGACCAAAGGAAAGTCTATATCAAAGTTTTAATGCAAACTCCCCTTTTCCCCTACAAAACAAATCTCAGATGGTTTACTTGCACCAGATGGCTAAACAAAATTGGTGACAAGATTCTAAACTTAACATATTCTAATGTTGGTCATATTGACTTGAGTGCTCGGGAAATACATTTTCACCATCAGCGTCAGGCACTCTCAAGTTAGGTACAGCACAGGCCAAATGCAGAGCAGGCTTCCTGCTGTTTGGACAATGCACCCCGATCACAACCCAGGAATACCTTGGATACGAGTTTCAGGTTCGACAAGACGAAGTAACATGGCTGTTCCCCACAAGAGCTTTTTTAATATATAAAATTGCTATTCCAGCAAGTCAGAATTTAAAGAATATACAATACAAGCCACTTAATCATAACACCATGTCAACTAACATTTCTGCCCAAGAGAAGTGGATTATTTTGTATAAATTTCATGCATGTTATATAATTACTGTTGTAAAGTTATAAAAGTTAAGTGTAAGAACGAAGCACTTCTAAAGTTTAAACTACACTTCAACGAAAAACTTATGACCTTCCATTTTGATTGCAAAATAGCAGTCAGTAAAGGCAGTTTTACCCACTGACACAAATTAATTAACACAGCAGTGGACACCAGGAGGTAATGCATCAGCTGCTGCGGTACCACGTAACAAAATGGACTAAGATTCAGTCTGATGCTCAGCGAATGCCATAGCCAGTTCATTTGTAAACTCTGCAAAATTAGACTCATCAGCATTCACGCTGCCAAACTCTGCAACATCCATATCTTTCACAAATGCTGCACCAGCCGAGGCAGCGATCTCTCTAGGATCTCAATGTAAAGCCAAACATGCTAAAATAGTTCTGCAATGTGGATGGTTTTGCTCAGTTCCAAGCACAGCGTAGCGTGCAACTCACTTCCAGCAGGACAACTTTCCCAGCTTTGCTGTCGGGTGCCCTACTTCTGTTTGGATAATAAAAGGAATTTCTGCCAGACTCGACACGACAGCCAGCTATCAATGAATTGAACGTTCCAATTCTGTCTGCATGGCCAACTCTTGTGCTTTCTTTAGCATGGGTGCAGACACTCTGGCTCCCTTAACATGGGCTTGCTAGAACCAAAGGAGTCCTTCTCCCAACTCTCGCAGCTCCAGAGAGGCCACATTTATTTTCCCATTCCCTGCTTTAATTACCCTCCCAGTTTGCCTCTTAAAAATATTGGCAATGCAGCAACATTACCAAGCCACCACGGTTTCTAGCACTGTAACTCATTTCCTCCAGGGAGTTCAATAAGCAGGCAACGGTCAAAGTGCAGCCGATTGTTGCAGGATCATCTTTGTACTCTGCCAACTATTAGGACCAATAGAAGCCACTTTGCCTGGAAAGTGCTAGGTGTTATAGATTGCGTCCTTCAAAAATCAACATAAAAAGTGAGGTTCACTGTACCTTTAGAAATAGTTAATGCAGGGGACCATTGTGATCTTAGAATATCGAGACAGATGCTGCCATTACTGTTAATATTTGGATGATAAATTCTTGTAGTAAATGCAACCTGCAAGAAAGAGAGAAAGTTACTCAACCAGCACCAACGTAGGCCACAACACACACGCCAAGTTTGCTCTGGTACTATTTTTAGAATAACCAATTAAACCATCAACGTCAATGCTTCACTGTAAATGTGAAAATTAAGAGCTCATTAACCACTGTCAAACACCATCCACAAACTAAAAAAAAACTCAGTTGTCTAGATATAAAAGTTTAGTTGCCACAATCCACATACAAGTCACAACTGAACAGTCTTAAAAAAACAAAGTTAGTTCCAAAATTTGAGACCATCTTGACGGTACTGAAAAAGGAGAAGCAGCTAATCTGGGGAAACGTGCAATTAGCCACCCATTGACTTCAAGATCGATTCCTGACCAGAGTATCTGAGCAGTGGCCTTGTTTAGCTCCTAACCTAGCTTGCTATACATGACACACATGCTCCAGGTCGCAGTCCACCCATGAGATCAGCTAGTATTTTACAAAAGGGTAACATACAACTGGGATCAAGACCATTTTTAATCTCAGGACACACACATCTACAATCTTCTCAAGCTTCACTCTATTCAGAGCAACAGAACCTAATTACTAGAATCTAAAGCTATAGAATTCTTGTTTTTTCACTCCACAAAAGGGTTCTCTGCAGGTCACTTCATGCAGTGATCTGATCCAGGGTTTCTGTCAGTCACTTTTCAGTTGGAGCACTCCAGTTTTCCCTCCGTAAAGAAAGACATCGACAGAACTTCAACACCTTTGCCTCAAGGTTGGGAAACACAAAAATGAACCCAAATCCCTCTACTCCACTGCACAGTCAAAATGATTCTGAAATTCAATGATATTTCCAGGTCAAATGCAGAGTAGCATCCCAAAATGTAGAACATTTGTTTAAAAGCAAGCCAGGTTAGCGCTAAACATTATAGCTCTGCTCGAGATCCCAGATATCTGCATAAACATAAGAAATAGGAGCAGGAGTAGGCCATTCGGCCCTTTGCGCCATTCAATGAGATCATGGCTGATCTTCTGCATCAATTCCATTCACCGACCCCATCGCCATATCCCTTTACTCGTCAGAAATCTATCGCCTTCTGTTTTGAATATACCCAATGATTGAGCCTCCACAGCCCTCTGAGGTAGAGAATTCCAAAGATTCACCACCCTGTGAGAAGAAATTTCTTCTCATCCCAGTCCTGAATGGCCTACCCTTTATCCTGAGGCTGTGGCCCCTGGTTCTAGACTCCCCAGCCAATGGAAACATTCTCCCAGCATCCACCCTACCAAGCCTTGTAATAATTTTGAATGCTTCAATGAGATCCCCTCTCATTCTTCTGAATTCAAGAGAATACAGGCCTAGTTTACTCAATCTCTTCTCATACGACAGTCCCGCCATCCCAGGAATCAATCTTGTGAACCTTCGATGCACTCCCTCTATGGCAAGTAGATCACCAAGACACTTGACAATTAAAGGGCCTGGTAAACCCTTTATAATGAGTGAGGAACAAAAGTTCTATAGCATCCAACTCCAGGAATTGGGTTCTGTTACTCTTAAGTGTCAGCCTTGGTTCAGTGGTAGCACTCTTGCCTCAGTTAGAAGGTTGGGCGTTCAAGTCCCACTCCAGAGACTCCGAGCACATAATCTAAGCTGGCACACTACTGGGTACAGCAGCACAGTGTTTGTGTTACTGGACTAGCGATCCAGAGGCCTGGACTAGCGATCCAGAGGCCTGGACTAATGATCCAGAGACACGAGTTCAAATCCCACCACACGCAGCTGGGGAATTTAAATTCAGTTAATTAAATAAATCTGGAATAAAAAGCTAGTATCAGTAATGGTGACCAAACCCGTCTGGTTCACTAAGTGACTCCAGACCCACAGCGATGTGGCTGACTCTTAACTGCCCTCTGAAATGGCCAAGCAAGCCACTCACTTGTAAAGGCGGCTCACCTTCTCAAGGGCAATTAGGGATCAGCACTAAATGCTGGCCTTGCCAACGACGCCCACATCCCATGAACGAATTTTTAAAAAAAACTTGAGTACAGTACTGAGGAAGCACTGCACGGTCAGAGGTGCCGTCTTTTGGATGTTTTAGGTGGACATAAAAAATCCCACGGCATTATTTGAAAAAGAGTGGGAGAGTTCGTCTGGTGTCCAGGCTGACACTTTTCCCTCAAGTACCACAACAATATTGTGGCGCAATAGATTTCTAGACACAAAAAGGCATCAAGGGGTATGGGGAGAGAGCGGGAATATGGTATTGAGATAGAGGGTCAGCCATGATCATAGTGAATGGCGGAGCAGGCTCGAAGGGCCGACTCCTGCTCCTATTTTTCTATGTTTCTATTAGTCAATTCTCTCACTGCTGTGGGATCGTTTGGGTGAAACTGGCTGCTGTGTCTGCCTACCTTAAAACAGTAACTACACTTCAAAAGTACTTCACTGGCTGTGAAATTCTTTAGGACAACTTGGAAGGTACAATATAAATGTAAGTTTGTTCCATCTTTAAACAGAGTGGAAGTTGAGAAATCTATCGGCATCTGTAGCCAGAAATAAAAATAGCCTGGTTGTAGGTAACTTTAGAAAACACTAGCTGATTTCACAGTCTGCGACCTGGAGTAAAGTTGTAATGTTTGGCGCCTGATCTGGATTGACCTGTAAGGCTCTGGTATGGTAGGTACAGCCGAGAATGAAATGATCTAAAATAAATACTGACGTTAAAATGGTTCTGTAAGTAACCTATTGGATTAAAGAATGTCTACTGTAGCACTAAGCCACACCCATTGGCAAGGCTTGTGCTAGCTGATCGCAAACAGGTGAGGGCTTGGTTCCTGCAATTCTCGGTTAAAAAAGACTTGCATTTATATAGCGCCTTTCACAACCACCGGACATCTCAAAGCGCTTTACAGTCAATTAAGTACTTTTGAAGTGGAGTCACTGTTGTAATGTGCGAAACGCAGCAGCCAATTTGCGTTCAGCAAGCTCCCACGAACAGCAATGTGATAAAATCCAGATAATTTGTTATGTTGGTTGAGGGATAAATATTGGCTAAGACACTGGGGATAACGCCCCATCTCTTCTTCAAAATAGTGCCGTGGGATCTTTTACGTCCACCCGAGAGCGCAGACGGGACCTTGGTTCAACATCTCATCTGAAAGACGGCACCTCCGACAGTGCAGCACTCCCCTGGAGTGTCAGCCTAGATTTATGTGCTCAAGTCCCTGGAGTGGGACTTGAACCCACAGCCTTCTGACTCAGAGGCAAGTGTACTACCAACTGAGCCACAACTGACAGGACGGAGCCCAGGTACTGCTCCCAATGGTTAGCCAGCAACTTCTACTAGCATCGGTGACACCTGACGGGGGCAGAATCTGGTTCAGCTGTGAAGTCTTCTATTGTCAAATAGCCACTGGCCAGCTTCACAGGGACTGCGTGGCTCCTGAAGGACCATCAGCACCCATGGAAGCGTACACTGAAAATAATCATTGCCTTTGGAAAGTAGCTGAAGAAAATCACTTCAAAAAGCACAAAGCCTAAATCATTAGCTTCTTCCCTTCAAGTGGGAAAAGATGCATCACAAAGTAAAGACTGCGACAGCCAACTTTCGCATTAACTACTTTAAATGAGTGCAAAATATTGTGCATTCATGTCAATCAGATCGTGGAATCTTGTCAATCTTGAATGTTAATTCTATAACTCAAGTGCTTTCCTAAAAGGATAAAGCAGCATGTGGAATACATCTCTTCCAGTATCTAAATATTGAAAAGGGTACAGGCACACAGCAGGAGACAAGTTCCATCAGGAACTCGAAGAGGATGTGAACCAGCGACAGCCAGGGGAACATGGGGAGCATTCCATTACCTAGCAGGTTAGTTGCAAGAACCATAAATGGCCCATTTTCCAAGCAACTATATTGGGAAATTTAAGAAACAGGCATGCAACGATGTCCCCCTCAGTTCAGTCATTAGAATATATCTGCTTCTTATTCCTCCTCACCCAATGCTCACATCTAACACTGAATTTGTCAGAGTACTCAAATAGTAAAATTTTAGGCAACAGTTTGACTGCCAATAGTGATGGGCGTCAATAGCTCGACTTGCCTTAGGTGGTTTGAATGGGTAGTCTGTAGGAAAGTGAATGGTCAAGAAGAAGACTCCACCCTGATACGGACTGTCGTTCTGTTGCGAGAGAAATAAAAATTAATTTTACAATTCCTTAATAATAAACTCGTGTATCAAACTTTGAACAAATACTTACAGGTCCCATGATTGTGGCTTGCCAGTGAAACACTAAAAGAAAGAAACACTGGCCATTAGTATGAAATACAAATCAGATTGGACTGTTGCATGCTCCATTAGCCAAGAGAGAGAGATGATGTGAAACAATTACTGGATTTGTACAGTTGGATCCTAAATTTAATCGTGTTTAGTCTAAAGACAGGATGGCAAACTGCGCAACACTGAAATGTGCCACAAACTGGGGGCACTGGCTTTCAGTTTATGCTCAATTAACATCGCACATTCTCCAAGTGGTGGGTAGGCACTTACCTGAAAGGGACCGTCTTTTCTAGCCACCCAACCAGAACAGTGTCAGCAAATATTTAAAACAGTCAACATCCAGAGTGCGTCACAAGGGAGATTATTTACGAGTCCAAGAACGAAACCGTAAAACGGGTCACATTTAAAACTCACACCAACGGGCAGAACGTGATAAGTCTGCACTCCCAAAGAAAGATCAAACTGTCCAGACAGGATCACAACACAGGAAGCACAGATGTAACTGGGATAAAATCTACACAAATAAATGCGATACTAGCATGTATTTTCCAATGCTACAAAGCTCCAAATAAACCTCCAAAAGGTAATCCTAATAATGAATAGAAATAATGCCCATCAGAGACATAATTTCCTCATTCTGTGAATTCCACGTGCAGAGGAAGCCATCATCAACTATTAGGAGGAAAAAATAAAACCAGACACTATCGCTAAGATCCTTGTCATAATTGCATCAGGCAGTCTACCGTAACACTGCATTTGAGGCTCTTTGTGAACTAAAACCTCAGTTCTAAATCACTGGAGAAAAGACAACCATTCTTCTCCCCTCAGTACCGGGCCAGGATACAGTAAAATAGCACCAAGAAGCACCATGTCAGAAATCCCAAGGGCCGACAGGAGAGAATATTTAACAGGACTGAAGTACTTTTACAGAATGAGGAAAACCAGATCATATCCACGAGCCTCATTTGTTTGATTCTAAACAAAAACTAGATGAGAACCTAGACGTGGAATTCAGAGAAGCCATGCAAATCATTCTGGGTCATAATACCAGAATGCTAATTTCCCCCTGCCAATACATTAAGACAATACCTATTCACAGCATGTAAAGTGCACAAGGCAACAGCAAGTAAAAGCTTCTACGTTTTGGATCCATGGAGATTCCCATTGTACAGGTGGAATGATCTGTTCCCTCTCCCTAAAGCAACAAAGGAGATATGTTCTACTGTAACGCTTTCTTCGTGATGAATTTGCAGGGTTCTGTGACAATTGTCTGGATTGACCTCGAAAGATGAAGTCCTATGTGCAAGATAATACTTAAGCTCAATGGAATGACCGAGGGAACTGCCTCTAACACAAGATGTGGTCTTGTGACTGTCCCATCTAGATACCAAACAAGGTGGATCGAAAAGAATGAAGTTCATCAATTTTATATGCCAGAATGAACAAGTTGGCTATCACAAGTGCTAAACTCAAGTACAGGAAACTTTTGTTTAACCGGAGGTTAAAAGTCCGGAAAGCTCTTATCTATCGGCAAAATTCAGGAGCCATTTTCTATAAGTTTTTTTTTACTTCTTGTTGCTTTTTTTTCCCCTAGTCAAGCTCTGCAAGCTCTGTAGCTAAGCAACAGCTTCAGCTAGAGACGCTTGCAGCTGCAGCCAACTGTTTTGAAGCTGTTGCTAAGCAACAGGGTTTGTTGATTCACACGGAACTGAAAAGCTCTATGTTTTAACATTAGGGCTGGATTATACGGCAGTTTTGATCTAACGGCACCAGCTTGGTCCCGTCAGTGCCGGATATCAGAAAATTTCCTGTATAAAAGAAAAGGGGTTCAAATAGTTGAGAATTTATTTAGACCATTCAAACCTTGGCCGGGGGGGGGGGGGGCAAGACTATGTTTAAAAATTCCAAGCACCTTTCGTGAAACTAAAAGACCTCTGTGGTTCTGCAACTGAATGCCACATCACCAAAGGATAACAGAATTCACATGGCTGCCACTTTATCCTAGGCAAACTAGGTGACAAGTCTTGAGCACTCCGAGAGTTAAACGCTAGATTTAGCAATATAAACCCTCTGCAATGCTACAAGTTTCCATGGAGAAATCCTGCACTAGTGGATTCCATCAGTGAAAGATTAAAGTGTCAGTTGATGCTTTGAACCAGGAACTCTTAAGAACCACTTCTTTTGGTAACCAACAAAACAATGTCTCTTTCGCCAAGGTCTCGTTACAGATCTTTATTGACAAAACCATGATCTGAGGCAAACCATGGCAGGACCAGATTTCTGTTGACCACAACGACAGCAGCAGTCCCTATTCTAGCACATTTTGGCTCCCTGAAGGACAGCAGAGGTATCCAAGGTATTTTGTTTACGTGCCAGCGTATGTGGCCAAATCCAAACGGTTTGGTTCTGCGACTTGCAATTATGCACCCTATGCTCTGGAATTCCCTCCCTAAACCTCTCCGTCTCTCTCTTCCTTTAAGATGCTCCGTAAAACCTACCTCTTTGACCAAGCTTTTGGCCCCAGTCTCCCATGTGGCTCGGTGTCAAATTTTGTTTGATGATCGCTCATGTGAGGCGATGATTTACTACGTTAAAGGCGCTGCATAAATGCAAGTTGTTGTCATAGCCTCAGAATAACCATGGCGAACATGTAGCCAGTCTCTCCTGGACTTCACAGCTAGGTCTATTACAATCCAAACTTCCATTCTGGCACTAATGGTACCTCCAATTTTCCTAGTTAAATGGTAACTGGCCCGTGGCCTGGGAAAGCAAGTGTCCAAACCAAAAAGCTTGCCTTGAGTATTTTGTTAATCCCAATGAAGTCGCTCCTGTAAATATTGGAAGAATCCATGTGAAGTAATGTAGTCTTCTCGGGGATTCTTCTATTTACTCCTCTGGAAAGTTTCAACCAATATTTGGAGTGGCAATCAGTGGAAGACAGCCCGAGTACCAACTGGCACTGTATTTTGGTGGTGGGGGCAGACGGAAAGAGGGGGGAGAAAGAGAAGACATAAACCAACATGGTAAACGCTGCACACCCTTTGTACAATAACTCAAATCCATCTCAAATATTGTCCCACTACCAGCAAAACAGAGCCCCCAGTACTTTACTGTAATATGAGATAGCTCAGAACACTCTCCAGAAAACAAAGCAAACTTGGAAGCACAAACCTACCACTGTATTAATGTCTACAATCACATGTTTCCACAGTAACAGCATTCCAAGGGTCCAGCTTATTCACCAGGTGTGAAGCTCTTTGGGGCAGACCGAGGATGCATTGCATAATGCAAGCTCTTTCTTCTAGTCACTACTGCTGAGAATATGGATGTAGACTTGGTCCTTGCCCAGAGAATTTAGCTTCCACTGTGACTTCAAGAGTTCTAATTCCCCCACATATTGGACACTAGGGTCAATGCGTTGGAACTTACTGAAGTTGTGTCTATTTGGTCCTTAAAGAGACATTTTCCTGAAAAAGGCAGCCATACTGCACACCACAGGCTTTCAGCCATTCAAAAGTAGGAAACCGTGGGCTACGTATGAAGGTTCCCACAATGAAGATTTACACTAGTTTGGCTTTTGGGATATTGTCTACATTGGCTGGACGACTATCTGCAATTAACCTGGCTGATAACTAATACTTAGACAACTCTCAAACTAATTTCTCACTTAAGGAAACTCTTACTTAACGAAACTCAACACAATTTGTAAGTTGCAACAGTTAAATACAAAGGTGCACATCCCACTATCTAACCTATTAAATTATTTTCCTGGAGACACATGCTTGTATTAGATGATTATTTAACAAACAATATGTATCCAGAAACCCAAAAGCACAATCAGCTACATGCTGTGTAAACAGAAGCCTTCAGAAATCTATTTGGTCCAAATTCTCCCATATACTCCCTGGAGTTTAGATGAGAGGTGATCTCATTGAAACATACGTTTCTGAGGGGGATTGACAGGGTAGCTGCTGAGAGGCTGTTTCCCCGGGCTGGAGAATCTAGAACCAGGGGTCACAGTCTCAGGATAAGGGGTCGGCCATTGAAGACTCAGAGGAGGAGGAATTTCTTCACTCAGAGGGTTGTGAATCTTTGGAATTCTCTACCCCAGAGGGCAGTGGATGCTGAATCGTGGAGTATATTCAAAGCGGAGAGATAGATTTTTGGACTCTAGGGGAATCAAGGGATATGGGGATCAGGCGGGAAAGTGGAGTTGAAGTCAAAGATCAGCCATGATCTTACTGAATGGCGGAGCAGCCTCGAGGGGCCGAATGGTCGACTCCTGCTCCTATTTCTTATGTTCTTATCTTAAGTGTTATTGGCTCAGTTGCTGTCACTTTCACCTCTGAGTCAAGAGGGGTGTAGGTTCAAGTCGCAATCCAGAGACTTGAGCACAAAATCCAGGCTGACACTCTGGTGCCGTCTTCCAGATGAGACGTTAAACATCTGCCCTTTCAGGTGGACAGAAAAGTTCCTACAGCACTATTCCAAAGAAGAGCTGTGGAGTTCTCCCCATTATTTATCCCTCATCTAACATGACTAAAACAGATTATCCGGTCACTCAAGGGGGTGAATGGCCGACTCCTGCTCATATTTTGTTTTATGTTCTTATGGCCTTGCTATGGAAAGAGGTCAATACATCCAGGAGGAGTCCATAATGGATTAGTCAGGTTCACTGAGACAAAATCCAACACAAGGTATCTAAGCAGATGTAGTTGCAGAGAGGAAATGGGCCCATATAATCATCTTCCAGGAACTACACTGCCTTCATTTCAAAATCTGGTACAAAAGGACTCGATACTTTAGCCAAAGCAAAATTTGAGTCTACTACTTGTTGCAATACTTGGGGCACATGATGTTAGCATGAAGGACCCTGAACCAAGTGGCATGAAGGACCCTGAGCCAAGTGAATAAATTCTACTTAACTAAATGGCAGAGGACATGGTATGAAGAGAAACTTTTACATAAGGAAGGATCGTCTTCAGTTAACTCTGTGCTTTTGCAAGAGTAAGAGTCAGTCCTCTTTACGTTACATCTGTGCTAACCAACTCAAACGAACCTGAAATGCTAGCGGCTGTGTTCGTGCTGACCATTGTCTGGATTAACTGCAGAGAATTGGGGCCAAAAGCTCTGCAACTAAACCAACAGATTAGAACAAGCCAAGGCTTTTCCTCAGCCTTCAACAACAACTTGCATTTATATAGCACCTTTAACATAGTGAAACGTCTCAAGGCCCTTCACAGGAGTGTTGAGACAAAATTTGATAGAAGCCACAGAAGGAGAAAATAGGGCAGACGACCAAAAGCTTCGTCAAAGAGGGAGGTTTTATGGAGCGTCTCAGAGGAGAGGTTTAGGGAGGGAGTGCCAGAGCTTAGGGCCTTGGCAGCTGAAGGTACGACCACCAATGGTTGAGCGATTATAATCAGGGATGCTCAAGAGGTCAGAATTTGAGGGGCGCGCGGTGGTTTGTGGGGCTGCAGGAGATTACAGAGATAGGGAGGGGCGAGGCCATGGAGGGATTTGAAAACAAGGATAAGAATTTTTACATCAAAACGTTGCCGGATCAGGAGCCAATGTAGGTCAGCAAGCACGGGGTGATGGGTGAACGGGACTGGGTGTGAGTTAGGACACAGGGCAGTGAGCACAGGGGGTGATGGGTGAACGGGACTGGGTGTGAGTTAGGACACGGGGCAGTGAGCACACGGGGTGATGGGTGAACGGGACTGGGTGTGAGTTAGGACACAGGGCAGTGAGCACAGGGGGTGATGGGTGAACGGGACTGGGTGAGAGTTAGGACACGGGGCAGTGAGCACAGGGGGTGATGGGTGAACGGGACTTGGTGCGAGTTAGGACACAGGGCAGTGAGCACGGGGTGATGGGTGAACGGGACTGGGTGAGAGTTAGGACACAGGGCAGGGAGCAGAGGGTGATGGGTGAACGGGACTGGGTGTGAGTTAGGACACGGGGCAGTGAGCACAGGGGGCGATGGGTGAACGGGACTGGGTGCGAGTTAGGACACGGGCAGTGAGCACAGGGGGTGATAGATGAACGGGACTGGGTGAGAGTTAGGACACGGGGCAGTGAGCACAGGGGGTGATGGGTGAACGGGACTGGGTGTGAGTTAGGACACGGGGCAGTGAGCACAGGGGGTGATGGGTGAACGGGACTGGGTGTGAGTTAGGACACAGGGCAGTGAGCGCAGGGGGTGATGGGTGAACGGGACTGGGTGTGAGTTAGGACACGGGGCAGTGAGCACAGGGGGTGATGGGTGAACGGGACTTGGTGCGAGTTAGGACACGGGGCAGTGAGCACAGGGGGTGATGGGTGATATGCCTATCAATTAGTCCAATAAAAGGCGACGAGTTAAGAACGTAACTGAAGGTTTTTATTGGCTAAATAACAGAGCCCACCCTCGTGGGTGATCCGATCCAACAGGGAGGAATACTAGCCAGTCAGCTACCTTTATACCTGGGCAGGTAATGGGCGGAGTCGGAGGTGGTCAGCCCAGGTATAACAGTGCGACAAGAGGCGACCTCGTGTAGTGATGTGACAGTGAGAACAGTGAGAACAATATACAGTGATAACTATAACAGTGGTTTACCACATTCACCCCTTGTTTAGATTAGAGTCCGGCGGGGTGAAGTGTATTACCAGCTCTGGTATGTCAGTCTGTCCGGAGGCTTCGTTAGCCTCTCCGATCGTCGCAGCGGCGGTGTTACATTATCCGGTGTTAAAGCTGGTGTCTGCGTAGTCGGCAAAGGCTCGTGGGGTTCCGGCATGCCGTCTACCTCGGCTGGACTCGGGGGGTTGGGAGGGGGGGGGTGAGGGTGCGAGGTCTCGTAAGGAGACAGTGTCCTCCCGTCCGTCTGGGTAAGCCACATAGGCGTACTGGGGGTTGGCGTGCAGGAGGTTCACCTTCTCGACCAGGGGGTCCGTTTTATGGGCCCTCACGTGCTTTCGCAGCAAGACGGGTCCCGGAGAGGTCAGCCAGGTTGGTAGGGTGGTTCCCGTAGTCGACTTCCTGGGGAAGACAAACATTCGAGCATGGGGGGGTGGTGTTAATGGCAGTGCAAAGTAGTGACCGGATGGAGTGCAGCGCAATCGGGAGGACCTCTTGCCAGCGGGAGGTTGGGAGGCCCTTAGACTTTAAGGCTAAGAGGGTGGCCTTCCATACCGTCGCGTTCTCTCTTTCCACCTGGCCGTTCCCTCGGGGGTTGTAGCTGGTGGTCCTGCTTGCTGCAATACCCCTCTCCAATAGGAACTGACGGAGTTCCTCGCTCATGAAGGAGGCGCCCCGGTCACTATGTATATAGTTCGGGAACCCGAACAAGGCGAAGAGTTTGTTCAGGCATTTAATGACCGTGTTACTGGTCATGTCTGGGCAGGGGAAGGCAAAGGGGAAACGGGAGTACTCATCAACGATGTTGAGGAAGTACACATTACGGTCGGATGACGGTAGGGGCCCCTTGAAGTCGATGCTCAGACGCTCGAAGGGGCGGGTGGCCTTGATCAGGCTTGCTCTGTCCGGCTTATAGAAGTGCGGTTTGCACTCAGCACAGATCTGGCAGTTCCTGGTCATGGTCCTGACCTCCTCGATGGAGTATGGCAGGTTGCGGGCCTTAATGAAATGGTAGAGTCTGGTGACTCCGGGGTGGCAGAGGTCATTGTGGAGGGTCTGAAGTCTATCACTTTGCGCGCTGGCGCATGTAATGCGTGAAAGAGCATCAGGGGGGTCGTTCAGTTTACCGGGCCGGTACAAGATCTCATAATCATAGGTGGAAAGCTCGATTCTCCACCTCAAGATTTTGTCATTCTTGATCTTGCCCCTCAGCTTGTTATTAAACATGAAGGCAACCGAGCGTTGGTCGGTGAGGAGGGTAAATCGTTTGCCTGCCAAGTAGTGCCTCCAGCGCCGTACTGCCTCCACAATTGCCTGGGCTTCCTTCTCGACCGACGAGTGTCGGGTCTCGGGGCCCTGTAGGGTCCTTGAGAAGAAGGCTACCGGCCTACCCTCCTGGTTAAGGGTAGCGGCTAGGGCGAAGTCGGATGCATCGCTCTCCACTTGGAAGGGGATTGACTCATCCACTGCGTGCATTGTGGCCTTGGCTATGTCTCCCTTAATGAGAGAGAAGGCCGCGCACGCCTCTTCCGTGAGGGGGAAGGATGTGGTTTTCAGGAGGGGTCTGGCTTTGTCCGCATAATTGGGTACCCATTGGGCATAGTAGGCGAAAAGCCCCAGGGTTCTCCTAAGTGCTTTTGGACAGTGGGGGAGGGGTAGCTCCATGAGGGGGCGCATTCTTTCGGGGTCGGGGCCGATGACTCCGTTCTCTACTACACAGCCAAGGATGGCAAGGCGCGCTGTGTTAAACACGCATTTCTCCTTATTGTAGGTGAGGTTCAGCCGTTGGGCCGTACAGAGGAATTTCTCCAGATTCACGTCATGGTCCTGCCGGTTGCGGCCGCAGATGGTGACGTTATCGAGATAGGGGAAAGTGGCCTGTAGTCCGTTCTGGTCAACCATCCGGTCCATCTCCCGTTGGAAAACCGAGACCCCGTTGGTGATACCAAAGGGGACCCGAAGGAATTGGTAGAGGCGGCCATTCGCCTCGAAGGCGGTGTACTGGCTGTCCTCCGGGCTGATGGGGAGTTGGTGGTAGGCCGACTTGAGGTCGATGGTCGAGAATACGCGGTATTGTGCAATCTCATTGACCATGTCCGATATGCGGGGGAGGGGGTATGCGTCCAGCTGGGTGTATCTGTTTATGGTCTGGCTGTAGTCGATAACCAGGCGATTTTTGTCGCCGGTCTTGACTACCACCACCTGGGCACGCCAGGGGCTGCTGCTCCCCTCAATAATGCCCTCTTTCAGGAGTCGCTGCACCTCAGAGCTAATGAAGGCTCTGTCCCCAGCGCTGTACCGCCTGCTCTTAGTAGCGACAGGTTTGCAGTCGGGGGTGAGGTTAGCGAACAGGGAAGGTGGCGGTACCTTGAGGGTGGATAGGCTGCAGGTGTTACGCGGTGGGCGGTTTAACTTTCGCTGGTTGTCGACTGAGTGGGGGGAGGGGTCCACCGTATGCTAGGGTTACACTTTGGAGGTGGGATTGGAAGTCCAGCCCTAGTATGACGGCAGCGCACAGCTGGGGGAGTACGAGGAGTTTAAAATTTTTATACTCTGTCCCTTTAACCGACAATGTCACGACACAGTAGCCGCTGATGTCTGTGGCGTGCGACCTCGATGCCATCGAGATGCGGCTGCGCGTTGGCAGGACGGGGAGGGAGTAGTGGCTCACCGTGTCTGGGTGGATGAAGCTCTCCGTGCTTCCGCTGTCGAACAGGCAGGTCGTGGCGTGGCCGTTGACTTTGATGTCCATCATTGAGCTGGCCAGGTGGTGCGGGCGGGCTTGATCCAGGGTCACGGAAGCTAGGGTGTAGATGAGCGCGTCGTTGTCATGACAAGATGGCGGCGAAGATGGCGGCCCCCGTAGTTCACATGAGGCTCTGTTTAAATCGTTTGCCCCGCACAAAGATGGCCGCCCCTGCTGTTCCCATGAGGCTCTGCAGGCTTCGGCTGCCCCGCACAAAAATGGCCGCCCCTGGTTTTCCCATGAGGCTCTGCAGGCTTCGGCTGCCCCGCACAAAGATGGCCGCCCCTGGTTTTCCCATGAGGCTCTGCAGGCTTCGGCTGCCCCGCACAAAGATGGCCGCCCCCAGGGTTCGCATGAGGCACTGCTGGCTTCTGAGGATTTGCTTCTGCAGGCCTTGGAGAAGTGGCCTTTCTTGAGGCAGGTTTTGCAGGTCGAGTTTTTGGCTGGGCAGCGCGACCTCGGATGCTTCTCCTGGCCGCAAAAGAAGCAGCCAGCGGCCCGATCGGGGTTGCCTGATGTCGGGGCCGGTACCGGGGCTAGCGGGCCCGGTCGGATCCGTGATGCAGACGCTGAGGTAGGTCCCGGGGGCAGCGCTGTGAAGGGTGGTGGGGTGGGGGTCGGGCCCGAGTCCCAGGGTCGCGAATAGTACCTGGCAAACGCTTCCTGGTCTTGCTGGGTGGCCTCTAGGGTGAGGGCGAGGGCTTCGGCCTTGTCCAGGTCTATGTCCTTAGCTTCAAGCAGTCTTTGCCGTGTGTAGTCGGAACGTAGGCCTCTCACCAAGGCGTCGCGGACATTGTCTTCCATGTTCGCAGTAGCCGTCACCGCTTTAAAGTCACAGTTCCTGCCGAGTTGTCTCAGCGCTCGTGAAAATTCAGCTATCGATTCTCCTGGCTGTTGCTGGCGAGATCTTAAGAGATGCCTAGTGTACATGTAGTTTACCGGGCTCCGGTACTGCTGTTTCAGTAGGTTGATGGCGTCGTCGTACGTAGTCATGTCCTGGATGAGTGTATATACTCTCGGGCTCGCTTGGGCTTTCAGGACTCTTAGTTTGGATCTCTGAGGGACGACGGCTTCCTCCAGGTACGATTCGAAGCAGTCCAGCCAGTGTTTGAAGTCGTTGGCTGAGTTTGGTGCCTGTGGGTTTAGATCCAGGTATGGTGGTTTCAAGGCTTGCAGCCAAGCCGGCTGGTGTGGCCCGTTGTCTGGAGGCTGCTGTTGCTGTGCTGCTGGGTGAGCTCCTTGCTGTTGCTGTTCATTATCAGACATCTTTAAAATTTAGTCAATAAAATTGATATGCCTATCAATTAGTCCAATAAAAGGCGACGAGTTAAGAACGTAACTGAAGGTTTTTATTGGCTAAATAACAGAGCCCACCCTCGTGGGTGATCCGATCCAACAGGGAGGAATACTAGCCAGTCAGCTACCTTTATACCTGGGCAGGTAATGGGCGGAGTCGGAGGTGGTCAGCCCAGGTATAACAGTGCGACAAGAGGCGACCTCGTGTAGTGATGTGACAGTGAGAACAATATACAGTGATAACTATAACAGTGGTTTACCACAATGGGCGAACGGGACTCGGTGTGAGTTAGGACACGGGGCAGTGAGCACAGGGGGTGATGGGTGAACGGGACTGGGTGTGAGTTAGGACACGGGGCAGTGAGCACAGGGGGCGATGGGTGAACGGGACTGGGTGTGAGTTAGGACACGGGGCAGTGAGCACAGGGGGCGATGGGTGAACGGGGCTCGGTGTGAGTTAGGACATGGGGCAGTGAGCACAGGGGCTGATGGGTGAACGGGACTGGGTGCGAGTTAGGACACGGGGCAGTGAGCACAGGGGGTGATGGGTGAACGGGACTGGGTGTGAGTAAGGACACGGGGCAGTGAGCACAGGGGGTGATGGGTGAACGGGACTGGGTGTGAGTTAGGACACGGGGCAGTGACCACAGGGGGCGATGGGTGAACGGGGCTCGGTGTGAGTTAGGACACGGGGCAGTGAGCACAGGGGGTGATGGGTGAACGGGACTGGGTGTGAGTTAGGACACGGGGCAGTGAGCACAGGGGGCGATGGGTGAACGGGGCTCGGTGTGAGTTAGGGCACGAACGTCTTGATTGCTCCAAAGAATGATCTTTAACTGAACCAAAGACATTGCTAAATTTGAGACATCATTCATGGTTTTCCGGCTGATTCGCAACAAGCACTGTTGCGCTGCGGACAAGCTTTAATAGTACTAGATACCACATCACTAAACAACAGATGACACAATCAGTGATTAGAAAATATGCTTGGTATTCAGAGATGTTAAAAAATCTGCCAACATTGACAGATGCCAAGGCCAAAGGGAGATCTGTCCAAACCAAGGTTTTTGCACCAAGGTGACTGTGTTGACTAAACAGCAAAACCTAGCCGAAGTCAGTAAAAAAAAACTTAACAGCTTCTAAACCGTCCGCAGATATTCAAGAGCAAAAGTCTTCTATTCTTCAGTGGAGCTTGGCAGCCAAGGCACACCTGCATGCAAACTGCACACAGCTGCTGCTAACAGACAAGATGAGGATTCACAATGAGGTCATTTATAAAAAAGGACAGTGAAGAACACCTGATGCAATCATGTCAATGCTCTCAAGTGTCTTTGATGTTTCCTTCCACAGAAAACCAGCAAGTTCCCATTTTTAAGCGGAGTTTAAAGAACACATAAATCGTATGATCAATAGAGGCATTTCCTTTTTAAAAAGGTGTGTGTACCATTTCATTTAAAACACTCACTGTCATCTCCAACTGGACCTGCAGAACACTGTGCTGGAGGATCACGAGCCAAGTCATTGAGTTCCTGGATTTAAAAATGAAAACCCGAGTTACAGTTTCATGGATCAAAAGACAATCTTCAAAACAGTGGTTATTTGAAATGACAATCTTGCCTGTCAGACCATTTAAAAGCAAAAGTATTAAAAATACACCCTCCAAACTGATAACATTAATTAGGCAATAAAGGTATGCACAAAATTTTACAATAATCTGACACTGGTCACTTTTTTGCTGATACCAGCTTTTTATTTCCAGATTTTTAAAAAAAAAACTGAATTCATAGTGGTGAAGGGTTGTTTTTCAGACTGGAGGGAAGTGTACAGTGGTGTTCCAGGGGTCGCTATTAGGACCACAGCTATTTGACATTAATGACCTGCACTTGGGGACAGGGGACATCATTTCAAAGTTTGCAGATGAGACAATGTTTGGAAATGTAGTAAACAATGAGGAGGATAGTAGCAGACTTCAGGAGGACATAAACAGACTGGTGAAATAGGCAGACACATGGCAGATTAAATTTAAAGCAGAGAAGTGATGCATTTCGGAAGGAAAAATGAAGAGGCAAATTTTAAAGAGGGTGCAAGAACAGAGAGAGACATAAAATTTTGATGGTGGCAGGGCAAATTGATGTGGCTGTTAACAAAACATAAGGGACCATTAGCATAGATAGAGGCAGAGAGTACAAAAGCAAAGAAGCTATGGTAAACCTTTATAAAAGCACTGATTAGGCCTCTGCTGGAGTGTGGTGTCCAATTCTGGGCACCACACCTTAGGAAGGATATCAAGGTCTTGGAGAGGGTGCAGAGGAGTTTTACTAGAATGGTACCAGGGATGCGGGACATCCATTATGTGGAGAGATTGGAGAAGCTGGGATTGTTCTCGGAGCAGAGGAATTTAAGGGAAGATTTAATAGAGGTGTGCAAAAATTATAAGGGGGTTTGATAGAGTAGATAGGGAGAAACTGTTTCCACTGGCAGGAGGGTCGGTAACCAGAGGACACAGATTTACAATAATTGGGAAAAGAACCGGGGGAGATTCTTTTACACAGCGAGTTGTTGTGATCTGGAATGCGCTGCCTGAAAGGGTGGCGGAAGCAGATTCAATAGTAACTTTCAAAAGGGAATTGGATAAATACTTGACGGGGAGAAATTTGCAGGGCTGTGGGGAAAGAGCAGGAGTGGGACTAAATGCATAGCTCTTTCAAAGAGCCGTCAGACACGATGGGCCTTTTGAAAGGCCTCCTTCTGCGCTGTATCATTCTCTGAAATTCTCACTGCTATGGCGAGATCTGAATTCACACCCTCTGGATTATGAGTCCAGTTACATAACCACAACAGTGCCATACCCACAACTGATAGAGGGGGAGACCTGGTTCAAGCACATTTACCACGCACATGTACACTGCCGACGCTCTACCTCACCACCATTCTCAATCGCCACTGCCCGATTTGTGTCACTGCTTGACCAACATCCAGCACTGTACGAGCAGAGATTTCCTTAAATTAAATATTGGGAACACCAAAGCCCATTGTCTTCAGTCCTCTTCATAAACTCCATTCCCCAGCCACTGACTCCATGCTCTCCCTGGCTACTGTCGGAGGCTGAACCAGACCCGTGTCCTATTTGGCATTCTGACCCCATTTCATCTCCATCACAAAGACTGCCTACTTCCTCTTTGTAATATCGATTATGTCTCCGACCCGTCTCAGCCCATCTGCTGCTCCTCCCCATCTCTAACCTCTGGCATTCCTTCCCTAAACCTTTCCGCGACTCTACCTCTTCTGCTTTAAGTCACTCCTTAAAACCTACCGTTTGACCAAGCTTTTGGTCACCTGTCCTAATAGCTCCTTATGTGGCTCGCTGTCAAATTGTGTTCAATAGATTGACCTTTGGGATTAGAGGGTTGACCTATGAGGAGAGAGCAAGTAGAATGGGCCGATACTCTCTGGAGTTTAGAATAAGGTGATCTCATTGAAACATGCAAGATTCTGAGGGGGATTGACAGGACAGATGCCGAAAGGCTGTTTCCCCTGGCTGGAGAGTCTAGAACTAGGGGGCATAGTCTCAGGATAACGAGTTGGCCATTGAGGACTGAGATGAGGAGAAATTTCTTCAGTCAGTGGACTGAATCATTGGAATTCTCTACCCCAAAGGGCTGTGGAGGCCGAGTCATTGAGTATATTTAAGGCTGAAATAGATAAGATTTTCAGGCACTAAGGGAACCAAGGGATACGGGAATAGGGCAGGGAAGTGGAGTTGAGGTAGAAGTTCAGCCGTGATCTTATTGAATGGCAGAGCAGGCTCGAGGGGCCAAATGGCCGACTCCTGCTCCTATTTATGTTCTTATGTTGCACAACAGTTATACTTGTTTGTCACCTCCTTTAGCCGGGCACAGCATTGTACTGCATCAATGCAACTTCCTCATTCTGTTCAATTGTTTAGCAGGTTGGGATACTTCCAGAGAAGCCAGTCAGACAGCTAGCTTTATTTTTATACCACAATTGTCTTTATCCTCTTCTACCATCCCCATGGCAAATTGTGTTTACATATGTACTTTGTATGTATAGGCACTGAATGAATTGTTCGTACGAATGCGAGTGATGGACTGTAAAAAACCAAGCGAAAATAAATCAGACATTTCAAATTGGGGCTGTTTTCAAATGGAGACGATCAAATGTTTGTTGTGAACACTTTATAACAATGCCAAAGCATTGTTAATCCAAAAATCCTAATCTCTGTGCTACAAACCATTCAAAGCCTTACTCAGCACCTAACTGGCTCTTCTAATCTAGCAAAACATTTCACAATTACCAGTCAGGGGTCACAAAATATAATTCTTGAAGAACTTCAAACTATGACCAACTTTTAAAGGGTTTAGATAATGACTACCCGAGAACGGCTTTGAAAAACTCAAAATACTCCAAATTTAGACTGAAATTAGGTTTTAAATTATGAAATAAGATCTGAGCTGATATTCTACCATTAGAAAACCTAAGGACAGACGAAGGACAAAACAACTTTACCCAAATACTCAAACCGCTATCAAAAGTGATCTAGTCCACCTTTGGACCTTTTCAGGACGTACAAAATCCTGAATTGAAATATGGATAAATATACAATATCCATACATATATGTTCAATTTAACTCATTAATGTACATACATAGTGCCAAAACCCCCACAATTTCACATCAAATCCTATCCAGAGCCACCAACAAAAGTAAGCACAAGATTATTATACAAAGCAGGAACAAGTTACTCGAAACCTCAAGACATCATCCGACTTCAAATCTGAACTCTGTACTTCAGCACTGACACTAGAGGAAGTTTACTGATTTTTTTTTAATGGACTCCAACTGTGCAACTGGCAATGACTTGAGTCAGGACTGGCTGTCATCATTGTTATGTATGAATTTGGAGATGGGCGCGTAAATTTGTCCCGATGACATAGAGCAAAATCTTGTCAGGCTGTATAAAACACACTTGGAAGTTCGTTTTCAGTTAGTATTGTACAAAACTGGTTTATACCTATGGGGATTTGAGCACCCTCAGATTATTAAATTCCACATATAGCAAAGGTTTCACATGACACATCTGAAACAAATTTGTAACATACAAGTACACTAAACAGCATCCAGAGAGCAAAAACTTTTCAAATCTTTGAAGTTTTGATTTACAAATAATACTTCCCTCCAAAGACGACAACATTAAGGAAACACGTACAGCAAATAATCATTCAATGCAGTGTAAGTCCCAAAATCTGTATGCTGATAAAAAGAACATGCACCCTAAACAGTAACCCGTCCCTTTACAAATGCTGCTTGTTCCCAGTGTTATATTTCAGATGTGCAACTTTGGTCTCAGCCAGAATTCTGCATTGAGATACAAGATTCTGCTGCATTTCCGATTTGGGGTTTCACTTTCGTACAAAAAAGGGAAGGTGCCATGTTGAAAAGTTGTTTTCCGTAACCTTTTGGTCAAAAGCTCCAGCTTTAAGCGATGTTAAAATTTAAATAAATAGAGAGAGGGGGTCCCCGCTGGAGGTGGAGGGGAGGGAGCCGAGGCTCAGTGGGTGAGGATAATGTGCTGACTCTCACTCAGGCTCCTCTCTCCCCCCCCGGGCCGCCATCTTCAGAGGCAAAGGGAGAGGCCAGAGCCCCGGCCCCAGCCCCGCCGCCTCGCCCAGCCCCAGGATATGGCGGGGTTGAGGGACCTTCCACCCCCTTCACAACCCGGCCTTGGGATCAGGCATCCCTGACCCCCGCTCACACCCCGGGGACCAGCACCGACCCCCCCGGACTACCCTCACACACCGGGGGAAGAGGCCCGGCCACTCCCGGGTGGAGGGAGAGAGAGAGAGGCCCCGGGCTCAGGTTGGGAGAGGCCCGGTCGTTACCTTGTTGATCCGCTTGAGCGCCATCCCGCCCCCGGGGGCCGGCGGCAGTCGCTGTGGAAAAGGCGAGGCTCGAGTGCCGCTTAGGCCTGTGCTGCTGCTGCTGCTGCGGCGGCGGCTCCGGCTGCTGTCCCACCCCGGGCTCTGTCACTAGACTAGGCTGAGCTACGCTCTGTCTGTCTCTCTCACTCACTCACTGCCCGGCGCCGCTCCTCGCCACAAGATGGCGGCCGCCGGAACTACATTAACCCCCCTCCCGGCTGCGCGCGCACCCTCCGCTCACTCCGCCCCGCGCCTCATCACCCACCAGGGCAAAGAAAAGCGTTCCGCGGAGAACAACAACAACTTGTATTTATGCAGCGCCTTTAACGTCCCGTCCCTGGAAATGGAGCATGCAGTGTCCGCCAGTGGGCACGGGAGGGACTGGAGTATCATTCAACAGAATTTTAATTTAAGTTGTTACGGTTCCTTTTAATTTTTTTAAGTTACAGTCCTTATTGGTTGTGCCCCTGAAAAAAGGGGCACCTGCTGAACTTAAAATTGGCAACTGCCAACAAGAAGAGTAAAACGTCCCAAGGTGCTGCACAGGAGTATTATAAGACAAAAAATTTGACACCGAGCCACATAAGGAGTTAATTAGGGCAGGTGACCAAAGGCTCGGTCAAAGAGTTGGGTTTTAAGGAGCGCTTTAAAGGATGATAGAGAGGTAGTAAGACAGAGAGGTTCAGGCAGGGAATTCCAGAGCTTAGGGCCCAGGCAACAGAAGGCACGGCTGCCAATGATGGATGCTCAAGAGGGCAGAATTGGAGGAGCACAGATATCTCGGGGGGGGGGGGGGTTGTAGGGCTGAAGGAGATTACAGAGATAGGGAGGGGCGAGGCCATGGTGGGATTTGAAAACAAGGATGAGAATTTTGAAATCGAGGCGTTGCTTAACCGGGAGCCAATGTAGGTCAGCGAGCACAAAAGAAAAGAAAGACTTGCATTTCTACAGCGCCTTTCACGACCACCAGATGTCCCAAGCCGTTTTACATCCAATGAATCATCGTGAACGGTGGCACAGTGTTATGTTACTGCATGAGTAATCCAGAAGCCTGAATTAATGGTCTGGAGACATGAGTTCGCAATCCCACCACGGCAGCTGGGGAATTTAAATTAAGTTAATTAAATAAATCTGGAATAAAAAGCTAATATCAGTAATAGTGACCATGAAACTATCGGATTGTCGTAAAAACCCAAATGGTTCACTAATTGTCCTTTAGGAAATCCATTATTAAGGAAGTAAAAGCAGGACATTTAGAAAATCATAATATAATCAAGCAGAGTCAACATGGTTTTATGAAAGGGAAATCATGTTTGACAAATTTACTAGAGTTCTTTGAGGATGTAACGAGCAGGGTAAATAAATGGAAACCAGTAGATGTAGTGCATTTGGATTTCAAGAAGGCATTCGATAAGGTGCCACATAAAGGGTTACTGCACAAGATAAGAGCTCACGGGGTTGGGGGTAATATATTAGCATGGATAGAGGATTGGCTAACTAACAGAAAACGGAGAGTCGGGATAAATGGATCAATTTACAGGTTGGCAAACTGTAACTAGTGGGGTGCCGCAGGGATCAGTGCCGGGGCCTCAACTATTTACAATCTATATTAATGACTTGGATGAAGGGACCGAGTGTACTGGAGCCAAATTTGCTGATGATACAAAGACAGGTGGGTTCGCAAGTTGTGAGGAGGACACAATGAGTCTGCAAAGGGATATAGAGAGGTTAAGTGAGTGGGCAAAAATTTGGCAGATAGAGTACAATGTGAGGTTATCCACTTTGGTAGGAAGAATAAAAAAGCAAATTATTATTTAAATGGAGAGAGACTACAAAATGCTGCGGTACAGAAGGATCTGGGGGTCCTCGTACATGAAACACAAAAAGTTGGCATGCAGGTACAGCAAGTAATTAGGAAGGCAAATGGAATGTTGGCCCTATTGCAAGGGGGATGGAGTATAAAAGTAGGGAAGTCTTGCTACAACTGTACAGGGCATTGGTGAGACCACATCTGGAGTACTGCATGCAGTTTTGGTCTCCTTATTTAAGGAGGGATAAAGAAGGTGATATATGCTTAGAGGCGCAGGGCAAGGCTAGAATACTCAATGAGTACTTTGTATCGGTGTTTACTAAGGAGGTGGAAAAGGTTGTGGGGAAAAAAATGGAAAAGCAATGGAAGGGATGAAAATTGATAGACAGGATGTACTAGAAAGGCTGGGTATGCTTAGATGGACAAGTCGCCTGGTTCAGATGGCTTGCATCCCAGGTTGCTATGGGAATTTGGGGAGGAGATAGTGGAAGGGCTTGCCATAATTTTCCAATCTTCCCTAGATGTGCCTGAGGATTGGAAAGTGGCAAATATGACACCATTGTTCAAGAAAGGGTGTAAGGACAATCCTAGTAACTACAGGCCGGTCAGTTTAACATCAGTGGTAGGTAAAGTTTTAGAAACAATAATCAAGGAAAAAATTAACAGGCACTTGAAGAGGTTTAAGCTAATTAAGGAGAGCCAACACGGATTTGTAAAAGGCAGATCATGTTTGACTAATCTAATTGAATTTTTTGATGAATTAACAGAGAGGATTGATGAAGGGAATGCAATGGATGTTGTCTACGTGGATTTTCAGAAGGCGTTTGACAAAGTACCACATAGAAGGCTGGTTAACAAAATTGAGGCTCATGGAATAGGTGGGTCAGTGGCAGCTTGGATAAGGAATTGGCTTAAGGACAGAAAACAGCGAGTTGTGGTAAATAGCTGTTTTTCAGACTGGAGAATGGTAGACAGTGGTGTTCCCCAAGGGTCAGTGCTGGGGCCACTGCAAATGAACTGGATATTGGAATACAGAGTAGAATTTCTAAATTTGCCGATGACACCAAACTTGGGGGTGTGGCAAACAGTGAGGATAATACCAATCAAATACAACAGGACATAGAAAGGCTAGCCGAATGGGCAGACAAGTGGCAGATGGAATTTAATACAGAGAAGTGTGAGGTGATGCATTTTGGCAGAAGGAACAGGGAGAGGCAATATACACTTAATGGCACAGTTTTAAAGAGTGTGCAGGGACAGAGGGACCTGGGAGTTAATGTGCATAGGTCCCTGAAGGTGGCAGGACATATTGAGAGAGTGGTTAACAAAGCATATGGGATCTTGAGCTTCATAAATAGAGGCACTGAGTACAAAAGTAGAGAAGTTATACTGAACCTTTATAAAGCGCTGGTTAGGCCACAACTGGAGTATTGCGTCCAGTTCTGGTCACCACACTTTAGGAACGATGTGAAGGCCCTTGAGAGGGTGCAGAGGAGATTTACCAGAATGGTTCCAGGGATGGGGGATCTTAGCTACAAGGACAGGTTGGAGAAGCTGGATTTGTTTTCATTAGAGCAAAGGAGGTTGAGGGGTGATTTGATAGAGGTGTACAAGATTATGACGGGTTTGGATAGGCTAGACGGAGAAAGGCTGTTCCCACTAGCTGATGGTACAAGGACTAGGGGACACAAGTTTAAGGTTTTGGGCAAGAGATACAGGGGGGACGTGAGGAAAAACTTTTTTACGCAGCGAGTGGTGATGACCTGGAACTCGCTGCTGACGGAAGTGGTGGAAGCGGAGACACTCAATGTTTGCAAGGGGAGACTGGATAGGCACTTGAGGGAAATAAACTTGTAGGGCTACGGGGATAGAGCGGGGGAATGGGACTGACTGGATTGCTCTACAGAGAGCCGGCACGGACTCGATGGGCCGAATGGCTTCCTTCTGTGCCGTTATGACTCTATGCTTGCATTGGAGGCAGTTCAGAGAAGGTTCACGAGGTTGATTCCTGAGATGAAGGGGTTGTCTTATGAGGAAAGGTTGAGCAGGTTGGGCCTACACTCATTGGAGTTTAGAAGAATGAGAGGGGATCTTATTGAAACATATAAGATTCTGAGGGGGATTGACAGGGTGGATGCAGGGAGGATGTTTCCCCTCGTGGGGGAATCTAGAACTAGGGGGCATAGTTTCAGAATAAGGGGTCACCCATTTAAAACAGAGATGAGGAGGAATTTCTTCTCTGAGGGTTGTGAATCTTTGGAATTCTCTACCCCAGAAAGCTGTGGAGGCGGAGTCACTGAATATATTCAAGGTGGAGATTGACAGATATTTGAGCTACAGGGGAGTCAAGGGTTATGGGGAGCAGGCGGGAAAGTGGAGTTGAGGCCAAGATCAGGTCAGCCATGATCTTATTGAATGGCAGAGCAGACTCGAGGGGCCAAGTGGCCTATTCCTGCTCCTTTTTCTTATGTTCTTATGTCCTTTCACGACCACCGGACGTCCCAAAGTGCTTTACAGCCAAGGAAGTACTTTCTGAAGTGTGGTCCCTGTTGTCTCTTTTCTCTTGAAAAAAGGCTGAGGTGTGACCTAATCGAGGTCTTTAAAATTATGAAAGGTTTTGAGAGACGACACAGAGAGAGTTTTTCCACTTGTGGGGAAGAGCATAAGCAATAGAGGTCATCAGTATAAGATAGTCACCAAGAAATCAATTAGGGAATTCAGAAGAAGCTTCTTTACCCAGAGAGTGCTGAGAATGTAGTATAGATGCATTTAAGGGGAGGCTAGATAAGGATATCTTCTTCTTCTTCTTAGGCAGTCCCTCAGAACCGATGACTTGCTTCCACATTAAAAAATGAGTTAGCAGGTGACTGATTAGTCCAATGCAGGACCTACAGTCTCTGTCACAGGTGGGCAGACAGTGGTTGAAGGGGCGGGTGGGTGGGGTGCTTGGGTTGATGTGCGCTCCTTGCGCTTGGCTTCCGCTTGCTCCCGGCGAAGAGACTCGAGGTGTTCGGCGCCTTCCCGGATGCTTCTCCGATATGAGGGAGAAGGGAATAGAGGGTTATGCTGATAAGAGTTAGATGAGGAAAAAAGGGAGGAGGCTCGAGCGGAGCCTAAACACCGGTATGGACTGGTTGGTCGAATGGCCTGTTTCTGTGCCGTACATCCTATGTAATCATATGTAATGTAGGAAACATGGCAGCCAATTTGCACACAGCAAGCTCCCACAAACAGCAATGTGATAATGACCAGATAATCTGTTTTACTGATGTTGAGGGATAAATATTGGTCAGGACACCGGGGAGAGCTCCCCTGCTCTTGGAAATAGTGCCTTTGGATCTTTTACGTCCACCTGAGAGAGCAGACGGGGCCTCGGTTTAACGTCTCATCCAAAAGACAGCACCTCCGACAATGCAGCACTCTCTCTGTACTGCCCCTCCGACAGTGCGGCGCTCCCTCAGTCCTGCCCCTCTGACTGTGTGGCGCTCCCTCAGTACTGCCCCTCCGACAGTGCGGCACTCCTTCAGTACTGTCCCTCCGACAGTGCAGCACTCCCTCAGTACTGCCCCTCCGACAGTGCAGCGCTCCCTCAGTACTGCTCCTCCGACAGTGCGGCACTCCCTCAGTACTGCCCCTCCGACAGTGCAGCACTCTCTCTGTACTGCCCCTCCGACAGTGTGGCGCTCCCTCAGTCCTGCCCCTCCGACTGTGCAGCGTCCCTCAGTACTGCCCCTCCGACAGTGCGGCGCTCCCTCAGTACTGCCCCTCCGACAGTACAGCGCTCCCTCAGTACTGCCCCTCCGACAGTGCCACGCTCCCTCAGTACTGCCCCTCCGACAGTGCAGCGCTCCCTCAGTACTGCTCCTCCGACAGTGCTGTGCTCCCTCAGTACTGCCCCTGCGACAGTGCGGCGCTCCCTCAGTACTGCCCCTCCGACAGTGCAGCACTCTCTCTGTACTGCCCCTCCGACAGTGCGGCGCTCCCTCAGTCCTGCCCCTCTGACTGTGCAGCGTCCCTCAGTACTGCCCCTCCGACAGAGCAGCACTCCCTCAGTACTGCCCCTCCGACAGTGCAGCACTCCCTCAGTACTGCCCTTCCGACAGTGCGGCGCTCCCTCAGTACTGCTCCTCCGACAGTGCGACACTCCCTCAGTACTGCCCCTCCGACAGTGTGGCACTCCCTCAGTACTGCCCCTCCGACAGTGCGGCAATCCCTCAGTACTGCCCCTTCGACAGTGCGGCGTTCCCTCAGTACTGCCCCCCCCAACAGTGTGGCGATCCCTCAGTACTGCTCCTCCGACAGTGCCACGCTCCCTCAGCACTGCACTGGGAGCATCTGCCTAGGTTTTTGTGGTACCCACTGAACCACTGGCTGACACCCGCTCGCTCTGTACATCATTCCCCCCAGCCCGCTCTGAACCTCACTCGCCTCCCCCCCCCCCCGGTTCTCTGCCCATCCCGCTCCCGGTCTCTGCTCTCCAGGCGCGTCAGCGAGCTTCAGCACGTCATTTTGGTGAAATTAGATTTCTTGACTACAATTGTGACACACAGGAGTTTTGCAATAAATCATTTGAGCTGGGTGCGGTTAAGTTTTAAACACACGAACACAGTCATTTTTATTACAAAACACCAATCATGGGCAAAAGAAGTGATACAATCTTGTTCTGACTTTTGCATAAACTATCTAAAAACAGAAGGAAAATGTTTGGTACAAACATGGTCTTGTCTTTTATTGAGTTAGGACAGCAGGAAGGCACCTCCCATATCTGTCAGCTTCTTAACTCTCTAAACTTCAACACCCTCTACTCTCCCCCACATACACCCCCCCCCCCCAAACTCATCGTAAATTTAAGCTGATAGCTTCCACCCTCACAGAATGAAAATCCTTTTCAAATTCAACTGCATTAAGGGTTTGCTTATTTCAATAATGCAATGTATGTTTTTGATATGCCATCAAGTTGACTGATTTTGTAAGCCAGCAGTTTTACTACATTTGAGCCGCTATGTACTGTAAATGCAAGTTGTTTGAATGGTGAGAGACTAGGAAATGTTTGCACTCAGAGGGACCTGGGTGTCCTTGTACAGAAAGTTGACATGCAGCTACAGCAAGCAATTAGGAAAGCAAATGGAATGTTAACTTTTATTACAAAGGGATTAGAGTATAAGAGTAAAGTCTTACTACAATTATACAGGGCATTGGTGAGACCACACCTGGAGTACTGTGTACAGTTCTGGTCTCCTTACCTAAGGAAAGACATACTTGCCTTAGAGGGAGTGCAGCGAAGGTTCACTAGACTGGTTCCTGGGATGAGGGGATTGCCCTATGAGAAGAGATTGAGTAGACCAGGCCCAGATTCCCTAGAATTTAGAAGAATGAGAGGTGATTTAATTGAAACATATAAAATTCTTAAGGGGCTTGACCGGGTTAATGCTGAGAAAATGTTTCCCCTGGCTGGGGAGTCTAGAACACGGGGTCACAGTCTCAGAATAAGGGGTCGGCCATTTAGGACTGAGATGAGGAGAAATTTCTTCAAAGGGTTGTGAATCTTCGGAATTCTCTACCCCAGAGGGCTGTGGATGCTCAGTCGTTGAGTATATTCAAGGCAGAGGTCGTTAAATTTTTGGGAACGAAGGGAATTAAGGGATATGAGGATAGTGCGGGAAGGTGGAGTTGAGGTAGAAGATCAGCCATGATCTTGTTGAATGGCGGAGCGGGCTTGAAGGACCAAATAGCCGACTCCAGCTCCTATTTCTTATGTTCTTATGTTTAGCAGGCTGGGGTACGGGGTACCCCCATCTGATAGGGTGGTGGATACAGATTCAAAAGCAGCCTTCAAAATTGTATAAATGCTTGAAGGAGAAAAAATTGCAGGGCTATGGGGAAAGAGCGGGGGAGTGGGACTAACTGGATTGCTCTTCGAAAGAGCCAGCGCAGACTCGATGGGCCGAATGGCCTCCTTCTGTGCTGCACAATTCTATGATTCTATCTCCCACAAAAGCAGCCAGAAAGTTCAATAAAAAGTGTTGCGGGGGAGGGGGGGGCGGTGCAATCAGGTGTTCCCTGCATAAAGGGGCACTCTAAAATAATGCATTTAAAAAAAATCTTTGGGGGCTCCAAGTTGCTATGTTGACCTGGGTGTCCTGGTTGGGCCTACGTATGCCACTTGGTTGAGCAGTATGCCTATCAGCGCCAACCATTGCCAGATCCCCGAGTAGGCCCAGGGAGCAGAACCTCTGACATTCCGAGACCCCTCTCCCCAACCCCATGCCGCCGGCTTTGTAAGGAAATGGTGGCGGACAGAATTCCCACACCAGGGCAGGGTCTGGCATATCTGGGTCCTGGACTAGATTCCCGGCATTCCATGGGCTCCCACTGAAGTTACTGCAGGAGTGTGGTAAACCACTGTATTGTATATTGCCACCTCTGGGTGGCGCTGTGTATGGAGGCATGCCTCAGCTGACTCCACCCACCACTGTGTGGGTTTCGTTCAGAATTGTTCAGTCACTCACGAAGAAGCATGGTCTCTTCTTAGCTAATAAAAGCCTTATTCATCTCTTCTTTCGACTCATCATCTCTTCTTCGACTCATCACCTTTTATGAAGTAATTGATAAGCGTATCAATTTTATTAGCTAAAAGTTAAATGGCGACACCTGAGGAGCAACAACAGCAACGGATACAGCAGACATTGCTGAGAGCCCTCAGACCACCACGCCTGGACCTCGACCCTCAAGATGTGGGTGCATCAGCCAAGTTTGAACACTGGCTGAGCTGCTTTGAATCCTTCCTCGCAATCTCACAGGTTACAGAGGAGGATCACAAACTGAAAATTTTGACCGCCCAGGTGAGCCATCAAGTATATATGCTAATCCGGGACTCTAATACGTACGTGGCGGCCCTCGAGCTACTAAAAGGGCAATATACGCGCCCAGTGAACACAATTTACGCCCGACACCTCTTGGGATCCCGCAGGCAGCAACCGGGAGAATCGGTAGGGGCATTTGCACGGGCGCTACTGGCACTCTGCAGAGACTGCGATTGTAAAGCGGTAACGGCTGTGGAGCACGCGCAGGGACTCGCCTGTGATGCCTTCGTCAGGGGCCTCCAGTCAGACCACACCCGGCAGAGACTGCTAGAAAGCAAGGAACCCGACCTGAAGACGGCCATTGCCCTTGCGCTCTCGTTAGAGGAGGCCCACCGAAACCTCGAGGCATACCCCCGTAACGGCGCCGAGACATGGCAATCGAAACCGTGGGACACGGGACCGCCGCCCCCGGCACCAACCGCTGCAGCGACCCAACCGAGACAGCAGCCTCCGGTAAGAACTGCTTCGATGCCCAGTAACCAGGCCCAAAAATGCTATTTCTGTGGCCAGTTAAAACATCCCAGAGCGCACTGCCCAGCTAAGACAGCTACCTGCTCGGGCTGCGGGAAGAAAGGCCATTACGCTAACGCCTGCAAGGGGAAGCCAGCCAGCAGCGCAGCGTGCGGGCCGTGGGAGCAGCCATCTTATCCGCCATTTTGTGTACCCCCGGCCGCATGGCATCCGCCGCCATCGTATCCAACGCACTCAACCGCCATTTCGTCACCGGAACCGACCACCGTCTCGGCGGATGACTATAGTGACTCACTAAGCCACATACTGGCCTCCGTGACGCTGGATCAAGGCCACCCTCACCATCTATCCAGCTCCATGATGGATATCGCGGTAAACGGCCGCGCCACCAGTTGCCTGATCGACAGCGGGAGCACAGAGAGTTTCGTCCACCCCGACACGGTACGTAGCCACTCCCTCACGATTCTGCCAACGCACCATCGCATTTCTATGGCGTCCAAGTCCCAGTCAATGGACATCAGCGGCTACTGTGTGGTGACCCTGTCAGTAGGGGGCACTGAATATCAAAAATTTAAACTGCTAGTCCTGCCCCGTCTTTGCGCTGCCGTCCTGCTAGGGTTGGATTTTCAGTGCCACCTTAAGAGTGTCACACTAGCATACGGTGGACCCCTCCCCCCACTCACAGTCTGCAACCAACAACTTTTAAATCGCCCGCTGCAAACCACCTGCAGCCTTTCCACATTAAAAGTCCCCCCCCCTCCCCTGTTCGCTAACCTCACCCGCGACTGTAAACCCATCGCTACCAAAAGCAGGCGGTACAGTGCCGGGGACAGAGCTTTTATCAGCTCTGAGGTGGAGCGGCTCTTGAAGGAGGGCATTATCGAAGGTAGCACTAGCCCCTGGCGAGCCCAGGTTGTAGTCGTTAAAACCACTGCAAAACGCCGCATGGTAATCGACTACAGCCAAACCATAAACCGGTACACCCAGCTGGACGCGTACCCCCTTCCTCGCATATCTGATATGGTCAATCAGATTGCGCAATACAAAGTATTCTCCACCATCGACCTTAAGTCAGCGTACCACCAGCTGCCCATCCGCCATGAGGACCGCCAGTATACTGCCTTCGAGGCAAACGGCCGCCTCTACCACTTCCTTAGGGTCCCCTTCGGCGTCACCAACGGGGTTTCGGTCTTCCAAAGGGAGATGGACCGAATGGTTGACCAGAACGCGCTGCGGGCAACCTTCCCCTATTTGGATAACGTCACCATCTGCGGCCACGACCAGCAGGACCACGACGTTAATCTAGCAAATTTCCTCCGTACGGCCCAACGGCTGAACCTAACGTACAATAAGGAAAAATGTATGTTTCACACCAAGCGCCTGGCCATCCTCGGCTGCGTGGTGGAGAACGGAGTCATCGGGCCCGACCCCGACAGAATGCGCCCCCTAATGGAGCTACCCCTTCCCCACTGCCAAAAAGCACTGAAGAGATGCCTGGGGTTTTTCTCCTACTACGCCCAGTGGGTGCCCCTCTATGCAGACAAAGCCAGGCCCCTCATCAAAGCCACCTCCTTCCCCCTGACACCAGAGGCGTGTGCAGCCTTCACTCTTATCAAGAACGATATCGCGAAGGCCGCAATGCACGCGGTGGATGAGTCCATCCCCTTCCAAGTGGAGAGCGATGCCTCCGACTTCGCCCTAGCCGCGACCCTTAACCAGGCGGGCAGACCCGTGGCCTTTTTCTCAAGGACCCTCCAGGGCCCCGAGACGAGACACTCCTCCGTCGAAAAGGAGGCCCAGGCTATTGTAGAAGCGGTGCGTCACTGGAGGCATTACCTGGCCGGGAAACGATTTACCCTGCTCACTGACCAGCGTTCAGTAGCTTTTATGTTTAATAATAAGCAGAGGGGTAAAATCAAGAACGACAAGATCTTGAGGTGGAGAATCGAACTCTCCACCTACAATTATGATATCTTGTATCGGCCAGGGAAACTCAATGAGCCCCCAGATGCCCTATCACGTGGTACATGCGCCAACGCGCAGAGTGATAGGCTGCAGTCCCTCCACAATGACCTCTGCCACCCGGGGGTCACCAGGTTTTTCCATTTTATCAAATCCCGTAACCTGCCCTACTCCATCGAGGAGGTCAGGACCATGACCAAGAGCTGCCAAATCTGCGCTGAGTGCAAACCGCACTTCTATAGGCCGGACAGAGCAAGCCTGATCAAGGCCACCCGCCCCTTCGAATGCCTGAGCGTCGATTTTAAAGGGCCCCTCCCCTCCGCTGACCGCAATGTGTACTTCCTCAACATAGTTGATGAGTACTCCCGTTTCCCCTTTGCCATCCCTTGCCCAGACATGACCAGTACCACGGTCATCAAGTGTCTGAATGACATCTTCGCTCTGTTCGGGTTCCCCAGCTATATACATAGCGACAGGGGCTCATCGTTCATGAGCGACGAACTTCGGCAGTACCTGTTAACAAGAGGTATCGCCACGAGCAGGACCACCAGTTACAACCCCCGGGGGAACGGCCAGGTGGAAAGGGAGAACGCGACGGTTTGGAAGGCAGTCCTCTTAGCACTAAAATCTAAGGGCCTTCCGACCTCCCGCTGGCAGGAGGTCCTCCCTGCAGCGCTTCACTCCATTCGGTCACTGCTTTGTACTGCCACTAATGCGACCCCTCATGAGAAAATGTTCGTTTTCCCCCGGAAGTCTACATCGGGAACCTCGCTACCGGCATGGTTGACTTCTCCTGGGCCCGTCCTACTGCGGAGGCACGTGAGGACGCATAAAACGGACCCCCTGGTCGAGCGGGTGCACCTCCTACACGCCAACCCCCAGTATGCCTGGGTGACATACCCAGACGGGCGGGAGGACACGGTCTCCATACGAGATCTCGCACCCTCGGGTACCCCTGAATTACCACCGTTATCCCCCTTACCACCGTTATCCCCCTTACCACTGTTATCCCCCACCACCCCTCCCAACCCAACCCCTGCAGACGGCATGCCAAAGCCCCAGGAATCTTCGCCAACCACCCAGACACCAGACCCGACGTCGGATGCTGCAACACCACCGCCGCCACCACGACGATCAGGACGTCAGACAAGGCCTCCTGATAGACTTAACTTGTAGTACCCTTCACCCCGCCGGACTTCACATTAAACAAGGGGTGAATGTGGTAAACCACTGTATTGTATATTGCCACCTCTGGGTGGCGCTGTGTATGGAGGCATGCCTCAGCTGACTCCACCCACCACTGTGTGGGTTTCGTTCAGAATTGTTCAGTCACTCACGAAGAAGCATGGTCTCTTCTTAGCTAATAAAAGCCTTATTCATCTCTTCTTTCGACTCATCATCTCTTCTTCGACTCATCACCTTTTATGAAGTAATTGATAAGCGTATCAAGGAGTCCACTGGAATGGCTTCAAACCTTACATAAATGCAAGTTCTTTCTAAATGTTTTAATTGTTCTGTGACAGAAATGGAGTGGTTTTGGTAGCTGCCTTTAAATCCGGTCACAAAACAAAAAGGGGTAGAATTTCTGCAGGGGGTTTTCCTGATCTCCAGGCATGACTTCAGTCACACCCCTGGAGAAACTGCATCAATGGCTGTTTATTTTTTTAATTCATTCATGGGATGTGGGCGTCGCTGGCAAGGCCAGCATTTATTGCCCATCCCCAATTGCCCTCGAGAAGGTGGTGGTGAGCCGCCTTTTTGAACCGCTGCAGTCCGTGTGGTGAAGGTGCTCCCACAGTGCTGTTAGGGAGTTCCAGGATTTTGACCCAGTGACGATGAAGGATCGGCGATATACTTCCAAGTCAGGCTGGTGTGTGACTTGGAAGGGAACTTGGAGGTGGTGGTGTTCCCTTGCGCCTGCTGCCCTTGTCCTTTAGGTGGAAGAGGTTGTGGGTTTGGGAGGTGCTGCTGAAGAAGCCTTGGCGAGTTGCTGCAGTGCATCTTGTAGATGGTACACACTGCAGCCACGGTACGCCGGTGATGGAGGGAGTGAATGTTTAAGGTGGTGGATGGGGTGTCAATCAAGTGGGCTGCTTTTTCCTGGATGGTGTCGAGCTTCTTGAATGTTGTTGGAGCTGCACTCATCCAGGCAAGTGGAGAGTGTTCCATCACACTCCTGACTTGTGCCTTGTAGATGGTGGAAAGGCTTTGGGGAGTCAGGAGGCGAGACACTCGCCGCAGAATACCCAGCCTCTGACCTGCTCTTGTTGCCACGGTATTTATGTGGCTGGTCCAGTTAAGTTTCTGGTCAATGGTGACCCCCAGGATATTGATGCTGGGAGATTAGGCGATGGTTATGTCATTGATTGTCATGGGGCGGTGATTAGACGCTCGCTTATTGGAGATAGTCATTGCCTGGCACTTGCGTGGCGCAAATATTACCTGCCACGCATCAGCCCAAGCCTGAATGTTGGCCAGGTCTTGCTGCATTGGGGCATGGACTGCTTCATTATCTGAGGAGTTGCGAATGGCACTGAACACTGTGCAGTCATCAGTGAACATCCCCACTTCTGACCTTATGTTGGAGAGAAGGTCATTGATGAAGCAGCTGAAGATGGTTGGGCCCAGGACACTGCCCTGAGGAAATCCTGCAGCAATGTCCTGGGGCTGAGATGATTGACCTCCAACCACCACAACCATGCTGTCTGTCCAGAGCTTCTGCCGATTTTCTGCCAAAGTTACCGTGGGAGATCAAGAGGACCCCTAAGGAATTTCCAAGCGATGCTATTTAAAAACCAGCTGCAGTTAAATTCATGTCTCCAAATATCCTAAATCGATTCAAAGGTTGTGAGGTTTGGTTGGTTGTCTCCAAGGTCTGAAAGAGGAACCAAGCCCCACCATTCAAGGATAAACAATGAATTCAGTTTTCTGTTATTTAAGTGCGAGGACCACCAACATCTGTTTCAGGGGTCTTTAAGTCATTGAATTGTTCAAATTGGAGAATTTATATGGACTTCCAGAAGACATACAACAAGGTTCCACATAAGAGACAGTTAACAAAAATGAGAGCGCGTGGAATTGGAGGCAACCTATTGGCTTCAATATGGAATTGGTCAGGAGGGAGAGAGAGAAGGGAAAATGGGTATGTGTTCCAATTGGCAGGATGTGACTAGTGGTTCCCCAGGGATCTGTACTGGGGCCTCAGCTTTTCACCATACATTTATAAATGACTTGGATAAAGGAATAGAGAGCCGTAGCTGACGACACCAAGTTAGGTGGCACAGTAAGTAGTGCAGATGGGAGCAGAAAGTTGCAAAGGGACATTGATAGATTCAGTGAGTGGGCAAAACTCTGGAAGGTGAAATTCAGTGTGGGGAAGTGTGAGGTATTTACTTTAGACCCAAGAAAGACAAATCAGAGTATTTTCTGAATGGTGAGAAGCTGGGAACTATGGGAGAGCAGAGAGACTTGGGGCTCCAAGTACAGAAGTCACTAAAACCTCGTTGACAGGTACAAAAAATAATTGAAAAGGTTAATGAAATGTTAGCACGATAGCAAAATACTGCAGATGTTGGAAATCCGAAATAACAACAGAAAATGCTGGAAAAACTCAGCAGGTCAGGCAACATCCGTGGAGAGAAAGGGAAGGAAGTGATGCCCCAGATGTACGGAGCTCTGGTTAGACCCCATCTGGAGTGACTGTGTTCAGTTCCGGGCCCCGCCCCTCAGGAAGAATATATTGGGCTTGGAGGGAGTGCAACTCAGATTCACCAGAATGATACTGGGGCTAAAAGGGTTAAATTAGGAGGACAGATTGCACAGACAAGGCTTGTATCTCCCTCAAATCTGCCGTCATCACCCCTCTTCTCAAAAAACAACCAACCCTTGACCCCTCCATCCTTGCAAATTACTGCCCCATCTCCAACCTCCCTTTCCTCTCCAAAGTCTTTGAACGTGTTATTGCCTCCCAAATCTGTGCCCATCTTTCCCGCAACTGCATGTTTGAATCACTCCAATCAGGTTTCCGCCCCGTCACAGTACTAAAACGGCTCGCTTCAAAGTCACAAGTGACATTCTTTGTGACTGTGACAAATGTAAACTATCGCTCCTGTACCTTCTTGACTTGTCTGCAGCCTTTGACATGGTTGACCACTCCATCCTCCTCCAACGCCTCTCCACCATCGTCCAGCTGGACTCAACTCGCCTCGTTCCATTTTTATCTAACTAATCGTAGCTGTAGTGTATGTGCCTTTAAGAGCCCCATGTGTACTGTAATGCCGGTAACGGCCATTCGGGCTATATAAGCCTGTATATTGTGTTGTATCCGTTAGTTCCCCTCCAGACTTTGTTTAGTAAACACCTATCAAACCAACTCCTGTCTTCAGTGTCTCTATCAACACACAGACATAACAGTGGCGACGAAGTGGAAACGGACTTACCTGCAATTCGGCAGCACCTCAAGGACATCGATTCCTCTGGCGTCCAGAAGAATTAAGAAAGTGAAAGAAGCTGTGGTTTCACCAGCTGGCCAAGCTGGTGGCAGGTACTGCGCTAATCCTTCCTGGGCGTCAGGCTGGGGCTCCAGCGGCTGGCTCTACAGCTGGGCCAAGCAGCGAAAGTGGAGGCAAGCAGTAACAGACGGGGAGGGAGCACTCGGGAGACAGCCGGCGCTGCAAGCAGGTCGGCGTTCAGACCTAGAGAGAAAAAGTCCGGCGGGAACGAGTCTCCAACTGTAAATAAATAAATAAATAAATAAAGAACGGAAACCACGGGAAACAGCGTTGTCATCGGCAGCAGCGGCGGGAAAGCGCGGGAAGCGCCGTATCTTTTCTGCAGAAAAGAAAGAAAAGCGCGGGAAGAGCCATATCTTTTCTAAGATGCCTAAGTCTGGCAATATTCATTCTTTTGATAACGAGATAGAGGATTGAACCACATATGTGGAAAGAGTGGAGGTATATTGCACTGCAAATGGAATAGAAGATGAAAAAAAAGCTTCAGTGCTGCTAAATCTAATGGGCGCAAAGATATACGGGCTGTTACGAAATTTAATCACTCCAGCCAAACCAAAGGACAAGAATTTTAAAGAAATTGTTGATACCCTACAGGAGCACTTAAACCCAACACCGCTGCTGATAGCGGAACGATTCAAATTCTTCAAGAGAAATCAACACAAGAATGAAAGTAACGCTGATTACCTCACCGAATTAAGGAAGCTTTCAAAACACTGCCAATTCGGGGCAGGACTAGCAGATTATCTTCGAGACAAATTAGTCTGCGGTCTCTTAAGTGAAGGAACACAGAAAAGGCTGCTTTCTGAAAAGGATTTAACACTGGACAAGGCTTTCAGTATGGCTGTATCATACGAAGCAGCCGCAAGAGGAGCTGCAGAGATACAACAAAAGACACAGGACTTCGGCACCCATGAAATGACACAGGGTTTCGAGAGATGTTATTGCTGCGGCAGATCCACCCATGACCAGAGGGACTGCTGGTTCAAGGACAAAGCATGCAGGCAATGCGGAAAGATTGGACACATTGCACAGGTATGCCGATCTGGACAAAATAAATCCACAGACAGGAAAAAAAAAATCAATAAAGAAAAGTACAGAAAGGTACAAATGATGATGGACAGTAGCTCCGAAGACCAGAAGAGCGATAGCGACTCCGAAAACAAGAGACTAAGCTGTCTCAAATTATATAATGTACTTGCCAAAGATGATTACCAGACCATTTGGGTTACCCTCACAATAGCAGGGTCCCCAGTTAAAATGGAGCTAGATACAGGATCAGCTCTAACCGTCATAAATCGACGGGATTACGAGCGGCTATTTCCGCATATACCTTTAAAAGACACATCCATTATCTTGAAAACATATACGAGGCAGAAAGTATACCCCAAAGGAAAAATAAGGGTGCCTGTTGTATATAACGGCAAGGAAATACAAAAGTTGTATTTATACATTCTACAAGATGGTGGCCCACCGCTGTTGGGACGTGAATGGATCAGGAAAATACGTTTAGACTGGCACTCCATTCAGGCACTGACGGTGACCAGTAAGAAAAAAAACGATGATGACGTCATACCTGAACGATTAAAAGACATCTTGGCCAACGCCAAAGAAGTGTTTCAAGAGAAACTAGGAACCTTGAAAGGCATCACCGCCTCAATAAAAGTGGAAGATGCAGCAATTCCCAAGTTTTTTAAAGCAAGACCGGTGCCATACGCAATTCGTCCAGCAGTCGAGGCAGAGCTGGAGAATTTGGAAAAGGCAGGCGTATTATCCAAAATAGATTGGAGCGAGTGGGCAACACCCATCGTTCCAGTCATGAAGAAAGCATTGAATAATGATAAATCTGAAGAACAGAGAAAAATTCGCATCTGTGGAGACTTCAAGGTGACTGTAAACCCGGTCCTTCACACAGTACAGTATCCTCTTCCGAGGATAGAAGATATTTTCGCCTCACTGTCCGGAGGGAAACGTTTCACCAAAATTGACTTGGCACAGGCATATCTACAGATGGAGGTTGAAGAGGCCTCTAAAAAATATCTCACGATAAATACACACAAAGGTCTGTACCAGTACAATTGATTGGTTTTCGGAGTAGCATCCGCTCCAGCTATCTGGCAAAGAGCTATGGAGCAAGTCCTCCAAGGGATTCCGGGGACTCAATGCTACCTAGACGACATCCTTGTAACAGGAGAAAACGACAACGAGCACCTTGCCAATTTGGAGCAGGTGCTCACTAGGCTGAGAAAACGGGGCCTACGAGCAAATCGCCCCAAGTGCGAATTTTTCCAAAATCAAATATCATATTGTGGCCACATAATTAATAAGGAAGGGTTGCATAAGTCACCTGAAAAAGTTGAAGCGGTCATAAAAGCCCCAGCACCTGAAAATGTTTCACAATTAAGGTCGTTCCTGGGATTAATAAATTACTATCATAAATTTTTACCAAACTTATCAACTCTTCTACACCCTCTTAATGAACTGCTACAAACAGGAGTAATTTGGAAATGGAGCGAAGACTGTAAACGTGCCTTCCATAAATGCAAAAACTTAATCACGTCCAAAGAAGTTTTGGCTCATTACAACCCATCACTGCCAATCAGACTAGCATGCGATGCATCCCCTTACGGCATAGGAGCAGTATTATCGCATAAATTCCCTGATGGCTCGGAACGGCCGATAGCTTTTGCGTCACGCTCATTGAACTCAACTGAGCGTAACTATGCCCAAATCGACAGGGAAGCACTCAGCCTGGTATGGGGAGTGAAGAAATTCAACCATTACCTACACGGACAAAAATTTACCTTGTTGACTGACCATCAACCCCTCATCTCCATATTCAACCCTAAAAAGGGTGTTTCCCATTGTGGTGATTATTCTTGTTTTATAAGAAGCATTGTAATTGGTTGCCTGTTTTCCTGCCTTGAGATATATGCTGTAAACTTATTGGTTAGTTGATTCCATGTGACCTGTGGTGGCCATCTTAAATTCAGTTTTATACAGTTTGGTTGAGACTGGGTGCTCAACATGTACTGCTGGTTTTTTAAGGTTAATAAAGCCTAGCTTTTGAAAGGCAATCTATTCTTTATTTCAATTTATTAACCTTAAAAAATCTGGTTTAATCTTGTTTCCCGAGATAATATACCCCAGTAAATTTACCTCGGTGGTCGAAAAGATACACTTCTCTTTATTGAAAGTTAAGCCAACTTTTTCCGCAACTTGAAGGATTACTGTCTAGATCAATTCGTCAGCGGTTATTAGAAAATAAGATCTTGGATCTTAAGAGTGCTTTTGAGCAAGCCTCTACATTGGATTTGGCTCAGAGAAGTTCGGATTCTTATGCTCTTTTTGATCGGCCTGCGACCGTGGTTTCGGCAGTTCCGGATGAAAGGGAGTTATGTGGATTTAATAGGAGTGGTTTGCCAGATTCCGAAACAGTTTCTACTTCGGCAGCTGTTGCCTCTAGGATTCAGAAGTGTTATTTTTGCGGGAACACCCGGCACCCCCGTCTGAAGTGCCCTGCCCGGGAGGCTGTGTGTAGTAAATGCGGCAAGGGAGTTCATTACGCACGTGTTTGCAAATCGGTTGCCTCCTCTGCGACCATTCAGCCTTTAGATAGGGTGTTTATTGCATCAGTTTCTGCCGCCTTTTCCCATGGCCTAAACAAAGCTATAGTTATGGCCCAAGTTAATGGGTTAGAAGTGAAGGCCCTTATAGATACGGGCAGTACTGAGAGCTTTATAAGTCTTCAGTTTGTGAGGGAGAAGCGTTTGAAAATTTCGCCTGTTTCCTATCAGGTGTGTATGGCTCAGACGACTCTCACCTCACAAGTAGCTGGTTGTTGCCTTGTGAAATTAATTCTCCTAGGTAATACGTATACTGATATACGCCTATCCGTTCTGCCTAATCTCTGTGCGGACATTTTGATTGGTCATGATGTGCTTCAATTACATGAGTCCCTCAGTCTTTCTTTCGGAGGAACCAAGCCACCTTTGTCTATTTGTGGATTAACTTCTTTATTCATTTCTCCATTATCACTTTTTTCCAATTTGATGCCAGATTGTAAGCCAATTGCTACCAAGTCAAGAAGGTATAGCAGTCAGGATAAAGAATTTATTAATTCTGAAGTTCAACGTCTTTTATCGGAAGGAATCATTGAACCTAGTTTTTCGCCCTGGCGGGCACAGGTAGTTATCACCACTAATGAGAGACATAAGAAGCGAATGGTGATAGACTACTCTCAAACTATTAACAGGTATACTCAATTAGATGCGTACCCCCTGCCTAAGATTGATGAGCTTATCAATAAAGTATCTCAATATAAGGTTTTTAGCACTATTGATCTAAAGAGTGCTTATCATCAGATTCCTATCGCTAAGAGTGACAAACCATATACGGCCTTTGAAGCTGGCGGAAAGCTGTACCAGTTTTGCCGAGTACCATTCGGTGTTATTAACGGTGTCGCCCGTTTTCAACGGGCAATGGATGCTTTTATAAGTGATAATTCTCTCTCTGACACCTTCTCATACTTAGATGACATCACGGTGTGTGGCAAATCAAGGGTGGAGCACGATTTTAATCTAGAAAGATTCCTTCAAGTTGCGGAAAAAGTTGGCTTAACTTTCAATAAAGAGAAGTGTATCTTTTCGACCACCGAGGTAAATTTACTGGGGTATATTATCTCCAGAAACAAGATTAAACCAGATCCAGAATGGCTGCGACCACTGATTGATTTACCTTGCCCTACTAATTCTAAGGCCTTGCAATGAGTTGTTGGACTGTTTTCTTATTATTCTAATGGGATTGCAAACTTCTCGCAGAAGATCCAGCCCCTTATTCGGGTTACGACATATCCTCTATCATGGGAGGCCAGGATGTGTTTTGATAATCTTAAAAAGGATATCCTTGGAGCAGTTGTACATTCTATTGATGAGCAGGTTCCCTTTGTGATTGAGACGGATGCTTCCGATTTTGCAATTGGGGCTACCCTGAACCAAAATGGAAGACCTGTGGCCTTTTTCTCACGTACTCTGAGCAATAGTGAGCAGAGACATTCATCAATAGAGAAAGAGGCGTACGCAATAGTAGAAGCGCTGCGTAAATGGAGACATTATTTATCTGGGCGACATTTTACGTTAGTAACTGACCAAAAATCTGTGTCCTTCATGTTTGATGGCAAACATTTCGGAAAGATTAAGAATGATAAAATAATGAGGTGGAGGATCGAGTTGGCATGCTACCATTTCGATATAGTCTATCGTCCGGGGAAGGATAATGTTGCCGCTGATGCGCTGTCGAGGGCTTATTGTTCTGTGCTTCATGGAGATACGCTTATTAATCTTCATAATGCTTTGTGCCATCCTGGTGTTACGAGGATGATACACTTCGTATGCAGTAAGAATTTGCCCTTTTCAGTTGAAGACGTCAAGCGGATGACTTTGTCATGCTCTGTCTGCGCCCGGTGTAAACCGAATTTCTTTAAGCCTCAACGAGCTCATCTTATAAAGGCTACTTCTCCCTTTGAACGCCTGAGCGTTGATTTTAAGGGGCCTCTTCCTTCAACGACTCAGAATCGATATATATTTACTGTTGTGGATGAGTTTTCAAGGTTCCCTTTTGCTTTTCCTTGTGCAGATGTATCAGCTGCTAGTTATTAAATGTCTGACTCAACTTTTTGTCATCTTTGGGATGCCTGCGTATATCCATTCGGATCAGGGAAGTTCTTTTATGTCTTCCCAGTTGAAGGAATACCTCCAGAGTCGGGGAATTTCTACTAGCAGAACTACCCCGTATAATCCCCAGGGTAATGGACAGTGCGAACGATACAATGGGGTGATCTGGAAGGCAGTTATGTTGGCTTTGACATCCCGGAACCTTAAGAATACACAGTGGGAAATGGTACTGCCTGATGCCCTGCATTCCATTAGATCATTGCTTTCAACGGCTACTAATGTGACCCCCCATGAAAGGCTCTTCAATTATCCGCGGAGATCCACTACGGGATATTCGGTACCTTCATGGCTTACTATGCAGGGACCTGTGCTGCTCCGACGCCATGTTAGACTGTCAAAGTATGATCCTTTAGTGGAGGAGGTGGAGCTATTGGAGGCAAATTCCCAATATGCTCACATTCGATTCCAAGATGGGAAAGAAAGTACGGTTTCAGTTAAAGACTTAGCTCCTTGTGGTGGCCAGCCCTCTCCTGAGGACATTAACAATAGCCATAATTCAGATAATGTTGATGTCGTCACAGATACTATGAACATTTCCAATCCTATTGCAGACACTTACAATTCTCTTAGTCTGCCCCCGATGGATGTTCATGACCCTCCCAGTCTACCTTCTAATGGGACTTCCAATCCGGAAACCGTTGATAATCGGGATATTGATAGCCTCCCTGCAGAAGATATTTCTGTGTCTCCTGGTGTGGGAGGGCAAGGAACTCCACCAAGGCTAAGAAGGTCGACACGAACAAGATATCCGGTCGACCGATTAAAAATTGACTTTTAAAATAATTAATAATTTAATAGTAAAATTTTAAAATTGTTGAAGGCATTATACATGTATTGCTCTAGTCATAAATAATTAATTGTAAACTGTAAAGGCTACCTAGGTTGAAGTATATTTTAAAAGGAGGGGTGAATGTGGTGATTATTCTTGTTTTATAAGAAGCATTGTAATTGGTTGCCTGTTTTCCTGCCTTGAGATATATGCTGTAAACTTATTGGTTAGTTGATTCCATGTGACCTGTGGTGGCCATCTTAAATTCAGTTTTATACAGTTTGGTTGAGACTGGGTGCTCAACATGTACTGCTGGTTTTTTAAGATTAATAAAGCCTAGCTTTTGAAAGGCAATCTATTCTTTATTTCACCCATTATGACAGCGCAAAGGCTACAGAGGTGGTCCCTTTTTCTAGGGGCACACCAATACAACATAGAATACAAAGGATCAAAACAGCATGGGAATGCTGACGGTTTATCACGCCTACCGTTGCCAACGGTAGAAGAGGCACCTACAGTAGACCCAGTGGAGATGTTCCACTCAACCATAGTGGAATGTCTACCAGTAACAAATTCTGCCATTGAAAAGGAAACGAGAAAAAACCCGACTCTCTCACGAGTCTACGACTTAACGGTGAAAGGATGGCCAGCACATGGCAAACCACTGTTGCCAGCATTCTCGCAAAGAAGAGAACAGCTGTCAGTGTGCCGAGGAACCTTGATGGGGGGGTCCAGAGTGGTGATTCCACCCAAACTCCAGGATAAAGTGCTAAAGGAGCTTCACGAGGGGCATCTGGGTGGAGTGAAAATGAAGAACCTAGCCAGAGCGTTTGTATGGTGGCCAGGTATCGATGGAGACATCGAAGAAATGACCAAGAGCTGCCTAGGATGCCAGAAGGTCCAAAACGCTCCACCCCAAGCCCCTCTACATCCATGGGAGTGGCCCTCATCTCCCTGGCAAAGGGTAAACATCGACTTTGCTGGTCCATTGAGTCCATCAATGTTCTTAATCGCGGTTGATGCACACTCCAAGTGGCCGGAGGTAATAAAGATGTCCTCCACCACCACGGAAAAAACCATCACAGTATTAAGGACCATATTTGCCAGGAATGGGCTGCCGGAACAGATCTGTTCTGATAATGGACCGCAATTTGTGTCCGAAGAATTCAGGAAGTTCTTAAAAAACAATGGGGTTAAGCACTACACGTCCGCCCCATACCATCCCGCCACCAATGGATTGGCTGAAAGGTTTGTCCAGACCTTCAAGAAGGCCATGGGTAATGAAGACATAAAACTTCAGCACAAGGTGGATAACTTCTTGTTCGCATACAGGAATGCAACACATATGGTTACAAACCAAACTCCCGCCATGATGTTCTTCAATAGAAGCCTAAGATGCCGGCTGGATTTGATCAAGCCCAACATCAGAAGGGACATGGAGAACCGACAATTTCAAGGCATGAATGAAAGGCCAACTAGAACCTTCCAGATAGGTCAACAAGTTTTGGCCCGGGACTACCGTACTGAGAAATGGCAGCCTGGAACTATCTGCACACGACTAGGACCGCTGATGTATACCGTGGACATCGGAGAAAGCATAATAAGGCGCCATGCTGACCAAATCATAGAGTCATCCGAAAAGGGACAACCTACACCACAACTCTATACGCCTAACGATGAAGTAGAGATACCCATATCTACCTCCGATCCGGTGATACTGGAACCCGATGAACCAGACACTGGCATTCAAGCTGAATCAACCTTGCCAAAAGAACCTACTACACCACCGAGGCGTTATCCGGACCGAGTCAGGAAGCCTCCAGAGAGACTGACTTATAATTAATTAACTGCAGCAATGTGTAGATTATTTTTCTTATAACATGTAATTAATAATTACTTAAAATATTATGTACTGGTTAGCTAAAAGGGGAGGAATTGTAGTGTATGTGCTTTTAAGAGCCCCATGTGTACTGTAATGCCGGTAATGGCCACTCGGGCTATATAAGCCTGTATATTGTGTTGTATCCGTTAGTTCCCCTCCAGACTTTGTTTATCACAGAATCACAGAAACCCCACAGTGCAGATAGAGGCCATTTCGGCCCATCGAGCCTGCACCGACACATATCCCACCCGATCCCCGTAACCCCTACACCAACACATATCCCACCCTATCCCCGTAACCTCACGTATTTAATCCCTCCCCCTAACACTAAGGGTCAATTTATCATAGCCAATCAACCTAACTCGCACATCTTTGGACTGTGGGAGGAAACCGGAGCACCCGGAGGAAACCCACGCAAACACGGGGAGAATGTGCAAACTCCACACAGACAGTCGCCCGAGGCCGGATTCGAACCCGGGTCCCTGGCGCTGTGAGGCAACAGTGCTAACCACTATGCCACCATGCTGCCCATTAGTAAACACCTATCAAACCAACTCCTGTCTTCAGTGTCTCTATCAACACACAGACACAACAGTAGCCAGAGAATCACCTGCAATGGCTTTGCTTCCCGCATCATTACCTCTGGAGTCCCCCAAGGATCTTTCCTTGGTCCCCTCCTATTTCTCATCTACGTGCTGCCCCTTGGCGAGATCATCCGAAAACAAAGCGTCAGTTTCCACATGTACGCTGACGACACCCAGCTCTACCTCACTACCACTTCTCTCGACCCCTCCACGGTATCTAAATTGTCAGACTGCTTGTTCGACATCCAGTACTGGATGAGCGGAAATTTTCTCCAATTAAATATTGGGAAGACCGAAGCCATTGTTTTCTGTCCCCGCCACAAACTCCGTTCCCTAGCCACTGACTCCATCCCTCTCCTTAACATCTATCTGAGGCTGAACCACACTGTTCGCAACTTTGGTGTCATATTTGACCCTGAAATGAGCTTCCGACCACACATTTGCGGCATAACTAAGGCTGCCTATTTCCACCTCCGTAACGTCGCCCGTCTCAACCCCTGCCTCAGCTCATAAGAAATAAGAGCAGGAGTCGGCCACACGGCCCCTCGAGCCTGCTCCGCCACACGGCCCCTCGAGCCTGCTCCGCCATTTAATAAGATCATGGCTGATCATCGACCTCAACTCCACTTTCCTGCCCGATCCCCATATCCTTTGATTCCCCTAGAGTCCAAAAATCTATCGATCTCAGCCTTGAATATACTCAAAGACTCCACATTCACAGCCCTCTGGGGCAGAGAATTCCAGATTCACAACTCTCCGAGTGAAGAAATTCCTCCTCATTTCTGTCTTAAATGGCCTACCCCTTATCCGCTGCTGAAACCCTCATCCATGCCTTTGTTACCTCTAGACTTGACTATTCCAATGCACTCCTGGTTGGCCTCCCACATTCCACCCTACGTAAACTTGAGGTCATCCAAAACTCGGCTGCCCGTGTCCTAACTCGCACAAAGTCCTGTTCACCCATCTCCCCTGTGCTCGCTGACCTACAATGGCTCCCGGTTAAGCAACGCCTCGATTTCAAAATTCTCATCCTTGCTTTCAAACCCTCTGTGGCCTCGCCCCTCCCTATCTGTTATCTCCTCCAGCCCTACAACCCCCCCCCCCGCCAAAGATATCGGTGCTCCTCTAATTCTGCCCTCTTGCGCATTCCTGATCATAATCGCTCAACCATTGGCAGCTGTGCCTTCTGTTGCCTCGGCCCTAAGCTCTGGAATTCCCTGCCTAAACCTCTCCGCCTCTCTTTCCTCCTTTAAGACGCTCCTTAAAACCTACCTTTTTGACCAAGCTTTTGGTCATCTGCCCTAATATCTCCTTATGTGGCTCAGTGTCAAATTTTGTTTTATAACACTCCTGTGAAATGCCTTGGGCTGTTCTACTATGTTAAAGGCGCTGTATAAATACAAGTTGTTGTTGAATACAGTAGATTAAGGGGTGGTCTAATTCAGGTGTTTCAGATGATCAAAGGAGTTGATAGGGTAGAGAGAGAGAGAAACTATTTCCTCTGGTGGGGGGGGGGGGGGGGGGGGAGGGCAGTCCAGAACAAGGGGGCATAATCTTAAAATTAGAGCCAGGTCGTTCAGGGGTGTTGTGAAATAAAAACAGAAAATGCTGGAAATACTCAGCAGGTCAGGCAGCATCTGTAGAGAGAGAGAGAAACAGAGTTAACGTTTCAGGTCAATGACCCTTCGTCAGTACTGAGAGACAAATGGAAATCCAGTCGGAGAGAAGAGCAGAACTTCCTCAAAGTGGGCATTCCTAGAAGTGAAGTGGCAGTGATTTGAAACACTAATACAAAAGCAAAATACTGCGGATGGCGTGATGTCAGGAAGCACTTCTTTACACAAATGGTAGTGGAAATCTGGAACTCTCTCCCCCAAAAAGCTGTTGAGGCTGGGGGCCAATTGAAAATGTCGAAACTGAGATTGATAGATTTTTGGTAGGTAAGGGTATTAAGGATTACCGAACCAAGGCGGATAGATGGAGTTAAGATACAGATCAGCCATGATCTAATTGAATGGTGGAGCAGGATTGAGGGGCTGAATGGCCTCCTTCTGTTCCTACGTTCCGGTTAGTTTGAAAGCTTCAAGAGTTAGGGTAGACCAATATATCTCCCACGTAGTCATTTATTATAGAGATTGCAAACATTTGTTGTATTCCTTTGAGGAGCTACATAGTATAATTTCTGCTGTAAACTTATGTCTTATATCACAGTTACACATTCGCTTGTTGATTTTTTGTTCAATAAATTCACTCAATAGTCAATGTTTGAAACAAGGTCCGATGCTGTCGTGGTCTACCACTGGTGTGCAGACAGGAGAAAGATCCTGTGGAGGCATGGGATAAATTTCGGTAGCTAAATTAATTAACGGACAGATTTTTTCTGTACATTATCCGAGGCAATTTACTGCAAGCTGGTGAAGGTACTCTCGAGGTCATGGGGATTTGGGACTCAGCTAGGAGCATCATCTAAAATACAGAAATCTTGAGTAAGAAGGGTAGAAAAGACCGAAAAACATAAGAGTTCCTTGCTTCAGCTGATTTGAACCGTAAACCTGAATGTAGCACTTTGATCCATTAATATTCTTACAATAACACAGAGCACAGTCATGTATAAAGGATTGGGGGATATCGGGGGCAATTTCAAGATTTGAAGTAGGAGAGAAAGAGGGAGAAGGAGTGTGATGGAATACTCTCCACTTGCCTGGATGAGTGCAGCTCCAACAACACTCAAGAAGCTCAACACCATCCAGGACAAAGCAGCCCGCTTGATTGGCACCCCATCCACCACCTTAAACATTCACTCCCTCCACCACCGGCGCACCGTGGCTGCAGTGTGTACCATCTACAAGATGCACTGCAGCAACTCGCCAAGGCTTCTTCGGCAGCACCTCCCAAACCCGCAACCTCTTCCACCTAGAAGGACAAGGGCAGCAGGCGCATGGGAACACCATCACCTCCGAGTTCCCCTCCAAGTCACACACCATCGTGACTTGGAAATATATTGGCATTCCTTCATCGTCACTGGAACTCCCTACCCAACAGCACTGTGGGAGTACCTTCATCGCATGGACAGTGGTTCAAGGCAGCGGTTCACCACCACCTTCTCAAGGGCAATTAGGGATGGGCAATAAATGCTGGCCTCGTCAACTATGCCTACGTCCCATGAATGAATTTAAAAAAAACTCATGCCGGAAGAAAATTGGTTTCACTTATGCACAAACACACCTTTGAACGAACAAACTTGCATTTCTATAGCTCCTTTCACGACCTCAGGACGTCCCAAAGTGCTTTACAGCCAAAGAAGTACTTTTCAAGTGTAGTCACTGTCGTAATGTATGAAATGTGCCAGCCAATTTGCACACAGCAAGATCCCACAAACAGCAATGTGATGACCAGATTAGTTTTTGGTGCTGTTGGTTGAGGGATAAATATTGGCCCCAGGACACACAGATAACATTGAAACAGCAAATCTTATGCTCCTCTCTGTGCATGCCTGACTGGTTTAGGAAAGTGATGACCTTGACTGTGGATTTGTTCAGAGTTGTGCTGAAAGGCTGTCGAATCAATCTGACAGCTACAGTGCATGACAGCTGGAGAGGCAACCTGAAGTCCTCACACTCACTTTCTGCTGGTGGTGACCTTAACAGCTGCTACGTATAGTTGGAGGGGTGGATTGTAAAGTCTGTGGGTTGTTTAGTTAATTAATACACAGACTCCAAGAGTAACTTAAAACAGGACTTTACTATTCGAAGGTCAGGGCGAATCTGCCCAATAACTCCTGGCACAACACTTATATACTGGTGTGGTCACCGTCGGTATTACCGTATACAGAAGCCAAACAAAGTAGTGCCACACCTAAAATAGTTCTCTTAAAGGTGAACGGTTACATACAATAGTTCTCTTAAAGGTAGACGGGTACATACACTACAATCCTCCCTTTTTAGCTTACAACATACTTATTCCCCATTAAACATAACATATAATCAACTTCATGTAAAACAATTCACAGATATAGTCTCTGCGGGAAACAGTTCACAGATTCAGTCTCTGCGGGAACAGTTCACAGATTCAGTCTCTGGTCTTGACTCGGTCCGAACAACATCTCTGTGGTGTAGCCGGTTCACATTGCTAACGTGACTCATCCAATAGTCTTTCCCTTGGCTTAACAGCTTGAACTTCCGTCCTGCTGAACCAGCAGTGCTGACTTTTACAAACAGCTGGACTGCCTTGGTAATTTTTCCTACTTTCCAACTGATTTGGCCCCCTTCGTGGGGCCCACGTGCATGATCTGATAGAAGTGATAATGATTTAGATGGTTATCGTCTTCTGCTTCGTCTTTTTCTTTTCTGCTTCTTGGAGACTCTCGGGGCTCCCTTATCCGCTGCCAGCTGTAGCGCCACCATCTCCCTATGTTCCTTAGACTTTAAGTGCTTCATCCTGATTTCTGCACTTTGGGAGTTTTCATCACAAGCTGGGCAGACCAAGTCATCGTAATATTCCGTGTCACTCAACAGGTCATGGTAATATTCGGTGTCGTCCTGAGCTAGTCTAGCGAGAGGGCCTGCTACTTCTTCCGTACCCAACTGGACGTTAGCCGACTGTTGTTCCCTCCCTAGACATCTTTCCTGAAGAGACTTCTTCATGCGTTCATATTCATCCCGCTCTTCCTGGGTTTCCTGCAAATCCTTCACTAATGACCTCGTTTGTGATTTCAATACTTCCCCTTCCCTCGGGGATTGATTGATCAGGCTATTCAATCCTTCTACTGGAGCAGCTGTTTCAACATTCTGCTGTTCACATTGACGTGATTCAGCGTACTTTTGGCATCCCTGTAAAATCTGTGTTGCAACCTCAGCTATTTCCATAACTTTTGAGAGCTCCGAACTCCTTCCCTTTGAAGATTGAAGCTCGTGTTCAGATTGTTCCCATTGTAGAGTCTTGTCCTTCAGCATATGAAGGAGTTGGCTGACCGTTAACTCTTCCACGGGAACACTGTGGGTCAGAGTCTTCTCCATTTCATCCATCTTTTCCTCCAATGCTTTCACCTTCTTTTCCTCTTGTACTTTGGCTTCCAGCGCTCGGAGAAGTTGCGCCTTGATGCTCTCTAGCTCATGTTCAGAGGCCATTCTTACAGTCTCTGTGTTTCTTACAGTTCCCTTTTCTTCCACTGAACGGATTCCCAGTTGAATCTGTTCTTCAAGTTGTTGAATCTCGGTCATTGCCGCCCCATATTTGTCTTGGGTTTCCTTTAATATTTTTATGAGTTCTTGTACATCTCGTCTTTCATGTTCAACCTTCAGTTGCTCATATGCTTCCACTGAAACTAGCTTTTCGGAGGTTGCCGAGTTAACCCCTTCCAGAATTGTAGCCTGGGCCTGTTCATACTGTTCTTTCAACTTCTCACACTCTGCTTGTAAGGAGTCGTAGAGAAGAACTGGAATAAAATCCTGGCTTCCTGAAGATTCCTCTTCATTTGCTTCTTCCTGCAAATATTCTAACTCCTGAACAGCATAAGGGAGATGTGATCGGTAATTGGTCACGATGGCTCTATGGTTGCTCTCTGCTTGAGCTAACTGCTTCTGTTGTCTTTCCAGATTCTCCCATTCGGTGTCATAGAACTTTTTCATTGTTTTCATCTCTTGTACGAGACGGTAACTCAATTGTTCTAATTGTTGTCGTAATTTGAAATAAGTTTGAGTCCGAGCTCGGTGTTCTTCCGTCATGGATATGTCCATAACTTGAACAGGCTCAGAATTTTCTGTCAAACTAGGTTGTCGTTGTTCGGTGGAGTTCTGTTCTGAAACTTTGTTCTTCTCTGGAGCATAAGCCTTTATGCATGCCTTCGTTTTTCCAACCTTCGTCGGCAAGTCCATTTCAGCCTTGTCTTTCATATTTGGGTTGGTCTTATCGTCATCCGTTTCAGAATCTGAGCTGATTGTCTGCACCGAGTCCTCACTCGTTATGGCTTTTAGATAGTGCCATTCCATGTCTATTTTCTTGATCCACTCCCATCCTAGAAGTGGTGGTCCTCCCTCATGTAGTACGTATAAGTTCATTCTTGGGTGTTCTTTACCCCTATCTCTCACTTTGACTCTTATCTTTCCCATGGGGTATACTTTATGCCCCGTGTATGTCTGCAATACGAACTTGGTATCTCTTAAGGGTATATGTGAGAATAGCCGGTGGTAATCCCTTCGATTTATAACTGATAGAGCTGATCCAGTGTCCAACTCCATTTTCACTTGGATTCCAGCTATTTTTAGCATGACCCAGATAGTTTGTAGGTCAGCTTCCTTACTCACATTGTGAATTCTCAGACTACCCAGCTCCTGGCCGTTTGGGTCTGAGTCTGAATTCTGTTCGTCTGAACTCTTCTCAGCCACCTTGTGTACCTTGTTGTACTTTTCCTGTGATGGCTTCCTTTGGTTGTTGGTCCTTTGGTTGTTGGTCTTCTTCCCTGACCGGCATACCTTAGCTATGTGACCCAATTTGCCACATTTCCTATATTCCTGGTTCTTAAACCAGCATTGGTTCTGGTCGTGTGTTGTCTTCCCACAACGATAGCATTTTGTTGTTGTCGAGGTAATTTGATCCACACTTAGTGCTGCTGTCTTCAGCTGCATTTCCGCAGTTCCCTTCGCTGCGGCTTCGTGCGATGCTGCAATAAGGACAGCCCTGTCAAGTGTAAGGTCGTTCTCTTCGAGTAGTCGCTTTTGCGTTCCTTCCTTTGCCAACCCGCACACGAACTTGTCTCGCAATGCTTCTGTCAGATTCCCTCCAAACTGGCAGTATTTCGCTAGTCTACGCAGTTCGACCAAGTATTCTGCGTTGCTTTCGTCTTTCCGTTGCGTTCTCGCATAGAATTTGAATCGTTCCGCCAACATCAACGGTGTGGGGTTCAAGTGATCCTTCAGAACAGCCACAATCTCATCGAAAGTCTGATCCGCCGGTTTAGCTGGTGATAGTAGATGCTTCAAGAGCCCGTATGTCTTCGTGCCCATCGAGTTTAGCAAGGTTATAGCTTTGTCATCTTCTTCTATTTTATTGGCCTCACAATAGATCTCGATGCGTTCCACGTACGTGGCCCAGTCTTCTACCTCGGCATTAAAATCGTTGATGTTACCACGCTTAGCCATCTTCCTCTCTTTCTGATAACACCCCGAATTATTTCTTTAACTTATTTCTTTTTTCTTTCTAAGATGGTGGTTTCCCGCGCTTATCTTCTCTCCCCGCCCACTTCAATGGCGGTTTCCCGCTTCTGTCTTCTTCCCCGCCTAATGGCGGCTTCCCGCGTTTCTTCCCTAGCGGGAGGGGTACACTTTCCCCCACAGGCGACGGCCGCTGGCTTTCAGATTCACAGCCTGCGCGTCGGCTTCAGTGCTTTCCCTTTTCTCGGCAAGGCAACCGGCGCTGGGTACACCCCGTTGACGGCGAACAGGTTCAGCCGCTGGGCTGGCTCTCACTCAGTTCCCCTTGCTCGGGCTCGGTCTCTCTCCCGCTCTCTCGGCTCTACCGGCGCTGGGTACACCCCGTTGACGGAGAACAGTTTCAGCCGCTGGACTGGCTCTCGCGCAGTCTCCCTTGGTCGGCTCTGCCTCTCCCGCTCGCTCGGCTCCCAACGCCTCTCCCAGCTGTCTCGCAGTCCGGTGCTTCCCTCCCCGGCTGCGGCTGAGTTTTTATATCTTCCCGCGCCTACGCTCCCGGTCGCAGCGCTTCGTAGCTTCGGTCGCTGCCCGGCCTTTTTCGCCGGTCGCGGTCTAGCTGTCTCACGACGCCGTTGCGTCCCCAGCCTGTCTGTACCGCGGCTTCCTTGCTCCACGCTGCCCCAGTCTCAGCGCCTCTGGGCCCGACTTCTGTCCGGCTCCTTTCCCCCTCGACCGTGGTCGAGTGCACCGCCCTTATCCTCCGGTTATTCTTTTTACTTTTCCCTTACTCACAGTCACCGTGGCCGCCTTGCTTCTCGTGCTGATCGGCTCACTCCTCACCGTGGCAGAAGGGACAGTCAGTGCCTGTTGCTGATGGAAGTCTTTGTCTCTGAATTCTTCCTCCTTTCCAGCTCTGCAGACTCGAGTTTCCTCCCAGCAGAATGACGAGGGCGGTTGCCTCTTCTCGACGCTCGTTAACTGCTTCGGAATTATTGTTGCCGCAGGGTACGATCAGACTCGTCGCCACTGTAAAGTCTGTGGGTTGTTTAGTTAATTAATACACAGACTCCAAGAGTAACTTAAAACAGGACTTTACTATTCGAAGGTCAGGGCGAATCTGCCCAATAACTCCTGGCACAACACTTATATACTGGTGTGGTCACCGTCGGTATTACCGTATACAGAAGCCAAACAAAGTAGTGCCACACCTAAAATAGTTCTCTTAAAGGTGAACGGTTACATACAATAGTTCTCTTAAAGGTAGACGGGTACATACACTACATGGATGGAGAAAAAGCTTACCAGAGTTGAACTCCTTTAATTTGATGAGGAAAGGAACAAGCTAGATTCTCAGCTAAGTAATATTAGAGGGTATTTTCTACTTCCAACACTGAAGCGGTGGGACTTCAGAGCAACAAGCTTGTTGTTTGCTAGCCTGATCTCATGGAATTCAACCAATATTGGGCCATTAATTATGTATAGCAAGCTCCTGGCCCAGATTGGGCCTGGCAATGAGGTCGCTGACAGAGTGGAGCAGGAAATAGTATGTAATTCGAGCTCTTAAAGGTTGCAGCTGCAATTTACTGGGGCGCTAATTAATTGTTGCTCTGCACACCTGGACATATCTGGAGCTGGGATGCTGCGTTGAGAATCGTCCTGGAAGTGCCATACTGAAGGATTGCTACTTGGCATTACCCCCCCTCCCCTCAACAGTTTTCTTGGGATGGTGAAGTATAAAGTTTTGGCAAATGATAGGAATGGGAACCACAGTAATTGCAAAGTCAGTGTCAGGAAGGTGTATTTGTCCACTGCATGGTGTGGAGGGGAGTTGAAATGCGTTGGGTGGATGGGTCTGTTAGGTGAAGGTTTTATCTATGAGAACCTGCTGTATGGCCCCATTTTCCTGTAGAGAATATTCTACAGAAGTCTCTTCTAGTTCCATGTCTTAATCTTGCTAGGTTTCTGGCAGTGGCTGGGTGTCTTCCTCCTGCATCTGCTCCATAGTTACATAGAAACATAGAAGATAGGAGCAGGAGTAGGCCATTCGGCCCTTTGAGCCTGCTCCGCCATTCAATGAGATCATGGCTGATCATCCAAATTCAGTACCCTGTCCCTGCCTTCTCCCCATATCCCTTGATCCCTTTAGCCTTGAGAAATATATCCAACTCCTTTTTGAATATATTTAATGAACTGGCCTCCACCGCCCTCTGTGGCAGAGAATTCCACAGGTTCACCACTCTCTGGGTGAAGAAATTCCTCATTTCAGTCCTAAATGGCTTACCCCTTATCCTTAGACTATGACCCCTGGTTCTGGACTCCCCGGCCATCAGAAACATCCTTCCTGCATCTAGTCTGTCCAGACCTGACAGAATTTTATAGGTTTCGATGAGATCCCCTCTCAATCTTCTAGACTCCAGTGAGTATAAGCCCAATCGACACAATCTCTCCTCATACGTCATTCCTGCCATCCCAGGTATCAGCCTGGTGAATCTTCGCTGTACTCCTTCCATGGCAAGAACGTCCTTCCTCAGGTAAGGCGACCAAAACTGCACACAATACTCAAGGTGCGGTCTCACCAAGGCCGTGTACAACTGTAGCAAGACATCCTTGTTCCTGTACTCGAATCCTCTTGCTACGAAGGCCAACATACCATTTGCCTTCTTAACCGCCTGCTGCACCTGCATGCTTACCTTCAGCGACTGGTACACAAGAACACCCAGGTCTTGTTGCACTTCCCCTTCTCCCAATCTATTGCCATTCAAATAATAATCTGCCTTCCTGTTTTTGCCACCAAAGTTATGCTCCTTGGATGGGAAAAGTTGTGCGAAATACAGGACACAACAACGGTATTGAAGACTTTGGCAGCGCTGTATTGTGCGATGATGCCCCTTGCATCTGAAACACTGCTTCAAAGATGTGTATTGTCTGTTTAATGATGGCCCTGGTGTCTGCACGGGCCTTTGTTGTATTTGCACTCTCACGCTGTTCATGCTTGTCTCAGGGGTGTCATGCATTAGGTTAAAGAGAGAAGCTTTGGTCACCTTGGACCTTCCGAGCGTTGTTCTTTGTGCTACAAATAATTCTGGCGCCTTGGACTACCTATAATGAAGAGGTATCAGGAGGGGAGTTGGGCCTCTTTGCAGTTACAGACATAGATTTACACAGAATTTACAGCACAAAAACAGGCCATTCAGCCAGAGTGGTCCACACTGGTGTTTATGCTCCGCCCACCCCATCTCATCTCACCCTATTAACATATCTTTCTATTCCTGGTTTTCAAATCTCTCCATGGCCTCGCCCCTCCCCATCTCTGTAATCTCCTCCAGCAACACAACCCCCCCGCCCAGAGATCTCTGCGCTCCGCCAATTCTGGCCTCTTGCGCATCACCAATTTTAATCGCCCCACCATTGGTGGCCGTGCCTTCAGCTGCCGAGGCCCTAAGCTCTGGAATTCCCTCCCTAAACCTCTCCGCCCCTCCCTCCTCCTTTAAGACGCTCCTTAAAACCTCCCTCTTTGACCAAGCTTTTGGTCACCTGTCCCAATATCTCCTTATGTGGCTCAGTGTCAAATTTTATTTTATAACACTCCTGTGAAGCACCTTGGGATGTTTTACTACATTAAAGGCGCTGTATAAATACAAGTTGTTGTTGTTCCCTTCTCCCTCGTGTTTATCAAGCTTCCCCTTAAATGCATGTATGCTGTTCGCCTCAACCACTCCATGTGGTCGCGAGTTCCACATTCTAACAAATTCCCGTTAAAAGTCAAGCGTGTGCCCCTTTTTTAAAGGTGCACAACCAATAAAAACTGTAACTTAACAAAAAAGTTTAAAGGAAACTTAAATTAAATTAAAATGCTATACCCAGGGGTGATGATGCACTCCAGTCCTACCGGTCGCAGCAGGCCTCAAGCGTGCCGGTGGACACCGCGTGTTCCATCTCCAGGGCCAGTTGGGCGCGAACGTAGCCGCAGAAGTAAGGCAGGCAGTCGGGCCAAATGACCCCCTCGACCGCCTGCTGTTGATCGCCATCTTAGCCAGGAGCAGTCCCACGAGGAGGTCCTCCGACTTGCCTGCTCCCCCACCCCCGCACTGGGTGACCAAAGATCAGGAGCGAGGGACTGAAGTGCAGCCAAAAATCAAGGAGTAGCCCCTTCAAATAGTGGAAGAGGGGCTGCAACCTCTCACTCTACATAAACATGGAACACGGACTCCTCCAGGCCTCAGAAAATGCAGGCGGTCTGGGAGTCCGTGAACTGACTTAAAACTTTATTGCACGGGACTGCCCCGTGCAACACCCTCCAGGCCAAGTCCTCCAATAGATAAAGGGAAGACTCCCAAGTAGAGTGCCCTCCATTGGGGACCCCGCCTCCTCCGGACGGCAAGATGGTGCGCCAAGGCATGTCCGGACGGCAGGCGAGGATGACAAAGTGGAGGGTGTACAAGAGCAGCCCGTACAGGAATCCCCTCCATGCAGAATGGAACGGCACAGAGGGGATTTCCTGGAGATGGCTCAAGTTGTGAGGCACCGGTTCCCGAGGGAGGTTTCAGGGTCGAGCGCCGATGAGGAATTCCATCTGAACGGGGGTCAGTTCGGATGAGATTGCCCCACATGCTTGAGCCTCCTCGATACACCTAGTGGAGTCAGGGCCCAGTGCCACCTTTAGTGACTCGATGGCTTTGGCCGCGAGCCGGACGTCGACCAAAGACAGGCACTGCACCAGTTTCTCTGGCGCCATCCAACCCGCTCCTCCGCCAACAAGTAGGTCCCTGACTCTGGTCACCTTGCCAAACAGAGCCTTGCCCTCCGTCAGTCAATCAAACCCGTGGCCGCGGGGGTGCGGATTCCTGAGCAGCGGCTCCCAAAGAATAGTCGCCACTCCTGACGGGGGAAATAAAGCCCACTGCACCTGGTATTCGCAGGCGGTCTCCCATCCAAGTACTAACCAGGCCTGACTCTGCTTTGCTTTAGAGTTTCGACAAGATCAGAATTGCCCATAATAGTTTAGCCATAGGTAACCAATTCTTGTTATGATGAGTGAGATAAACACAAATTGGTAACAGCTGCATGGTGGTTGGTAGTGCAACGTTTTGTGATCATTCATGGAGGAAATCTCTGTCACTATTTAGAACGGGTGGCCACAAGATGAGTGGATTCCAGAGTGGAGAAACGTTACAATTTTCTGAATAAAATGGCTCTTTTCTAAATGCCTTGCAGGCTAAAAGATTTAAGCAGCGAGTAGGATTCCTCCTGCTACCAAAATAGGGAGCTGGTCATGTAATGTTAGTTCGTGAAGCAGAGGAATGAATCGCTTTGGAAACCTATGTCACAGCACCAACTACAGGTGAATTGATAGTACAGCTACTGATCACACTTTTACAATTGATTTTCCCATAGAACAAAAATGAAAGGACAGAAAGAACTTACATTTCTCCAGCACCTTTCACCACCTCAGGACGTCCCAAAGCGCTTTACAGCCAATGAAGTACTTTTGAAGTGGAGTCACTGTTGTAATGTAGGAAACGTGGCAGCCAATCTATGCACAGCAAGGTCCCACAAACAGCAATGAAATAAATGACCAGATCATCTGTTTTAGTGATGTTGGTTGAGGGCCAAGTGTTGGCCAGGGTATCGGGAGAACTTCCCTGCTCTTCAAATAGCGCCATGGGATCTTTCAGAAAAGTCTGATATAGGAGGTTTTTATGTATTTTGAATTGTGATGTTATGACCCAACCCATAATTTTAAATATATAAAAGAAGATATTTAAGGAAATAGAAACATTTATCTGTAATGTTACCCTAAATTAAATTCTGAGAGTAGGACAAGGGGACACAAATTCAAACTAATAACAGGTAAATTTAAAATAAAAAAACAGAAAATGCTGGCAATATTCAGCAGGTCAGGCAGCATCTGTGGAGAGAGAATCAGAGTTAACGTTTCAGGTCGATTACCTGGTCGATGAACAGGTAAATTTAAGACTGATATCAGGAAGTACTTCTTCATACAATGAGCGATCAACACTTGATTCAAATCAACTTTCAGGTAAAGTAATGGAGGCGAGGACCATGTAATTGTTTAAGAAACAATTAGATGCTGAAATGGGGGGAATTGTAGGATCTTTCTTGTTGGCTGAATTAAGATGGGCTGAATGGCTTTCATTATCTCTAATTGTCTTGTGATCTCGAGTCAAGATTATCTTCACTTATTTTCTTCAGACAAATTTTTAACAAAATGCTACTTTACAAAGATACAGGTATGTGTACAACTAATTAAATTACCAAATATTTGTCTAGATCCCTGGATAGTTTTCTAGGTATTACCTGTGTGTCCAGTGTCACTCTTGCACCATGACATCTGTTCTCCTTGCAGCAGAGAAGGCCAAGAGGAGACTTGATCGAGGTGTTTAAAATTACAAGGACTTTATATAGGAGTAAATAAAGAGAAACTGTTTCCAGTGACCGAAGGGTCGATAACCAGAGGGCACAGATTGACAAAAGAACCAAAGGCGACATGAGGAAAAACTTTTTTACGCAGTGAGGGGTTAGGATTTGGAATGCACTGCCTGATAGGGCGGTGGATAGATTCAATAGCAGCCTTCAAAAAGGGAATTGGATAAATACTTGGAGGAGAAAAAAATTGCAGGGATATGGGGAAAGAGCAGGGGAGTGGGACTGACTGGATTGCTCTTCGAAAGAGCCGGCGCAGACTTGATGGGCCAAATGGCCTTCCTTCTGTGCTGTGTTGTTACATATAGAAACATCGAAGATAGGAGCAGGAGTAGGCCATTCGGCCCATCGAGCCTGCTCCGCCATTCAATGAGATCATGGCTGATCATCCAAATTCAGTACCCTGTCCCTGCCTTCTCCCCACATCCCTTGATCCCTTTAGCCTTAAGAAATATATCCAACTCCTTCTTGAATATATTTAATGAACTGGCCTCCACCGCCCTCTGTGGCAGAGAATTCCACAGGTTCACCACTCTCTGGGTGAAGAAATTCCTTCTCATCTCTGTCCTAAATGGCTTACCCCTTATCCTTAGACTGTGACCCCTGGTTCTGGACGCCCCCACCATCGGGAACATCCTTCCTGCATCTAGTCTGTCTAGTCCTGTCAGAATTTTATAAGTTTCAATGAGATCCCCTCTCATTCTTCTAAACTCCAGCGAGTATAAGCCCAATCGACCCAATCTCTCCTCATATGTCATTCCTGACATCCCAGGTTCTATGATTCTTTGACATCTTGGCAGCATATTATATATCATAAAATCAGCGTACAGAGGGAGGCTATTTTGGCTCACTGCTTCTGAACTGTCTGTAAAAACTGTCCGCTTAGTCACATTCCACTGCCCTTACCCTATCCCCAATGACATCTTTCTTTTTCTCTGTCCTTTTACATTTTAATTTTCCCTTTTAAAAGCTATTATGGGTTCTGTAGTGTATGTAATGTTCCACCTTTAAGAGAACTATTTTAAGTGTTGCACTACTTTATCTTGGCTGCTGTATACTGTAATACCGGTGGTGACCACACCGGTATATAAGTGCTGTGTAAGGATTTATTGGGCAGTTCCGCCCTGACCTTCAACCAGTAAAGTCCTGTTAAAGTTTACTCTTGTGGTCTGTGTAGTAATTCACAATATAACACACAGACTTAACAGGTTCTGCTTTTCTCACTGTCTCTGCTTGGGCATTCCACGTCCTAACAACTCTCTGCATCGATTTATTTCCTAACCCATCCTTTGATCTTTTGGTGTTGATCTTAAATGAATTCCGTCTAATATCGACTCACAAAAAGTTTCTCTATTCACCTTATCAAAACTTTACCCAACTTTCAACACCTCTGTGATAAAAATGATAACATCCGGGAAGTTATGTCATCACTTCCTGTGAACTATGAACTATGAACTATGAACTGTGTACATACCTCACTTCCTGTCATATGTCACTTCCTGTTGGACTGGTATAAATACTGGTCTGTTCAGTATTGTAAGAGGCTTCTACCAGAGGCATGGTAAAGACCTCTCTTGTGTATATAGTGTGTTTATAAGTTACTTAAAGCTTACTTTAAAGTTACTTGATGGTAAGTCTCCTTTTTCTTACATCAACCTCCATCAGATGTCTCTTTTATTTTAAGTGAAAAGAGCCCCAGTTTCTCTAGTCTCCCTTTGCAATTAAAGTCTTTCGCCCCAGGCATCATCTAAGTAAATTTCTCTAAGCTCTCAATGGCCTAGACATCTTTCCCATCGGTCATGGAACCAACCAGGCAACAGGCTATTTTAGATCTTGTATTGTGTAACGAGACAGGGTTAATTAGCAATCTCATAGTAAAGGATCCTCTGGGGCAGAGTGACCATAATATGATAGGCAAGTCACTCAAAATTAAGGTGAAATTCTAATTCCGAAACTAGAGTCTTAAACTTAAATAAAGTCAATTACATAGGTATGAGGGGCGAGTTGGCCAAGGTAGATTGGAAGAATAGATTAAAAGGTATGGTGGTAAATAAGCAGTGGCTAGCATTTAAAGAAATATTTCATAATTCTCAGCAAAAATACATTCCATTGAGAAACAAAAACTATGGAAAAAGTGATCCAACCATGGCTAACTAAAGAAGTTAAGGATAGCATTAGATTGAAAGAAGAAGCTCATCATGTGGCAAAGAATAATAGTGTAAACCTGAGGATTGGGAGTTTCAGAAACCAGCAAAGGTTGACCAAAACATTGATAAAACGAGAGAAAACTAGCAAGAAATATAAAAGCAGATTGTAAGAGTTTCTACAAGTATGTAAAAAGGAAAAGAGTAGCAAAAGTAAACGTTGGTCCCTTAGAGGCTGAGACAGGAGAAATTATTATGGGGAATAAGGAAATGGCAGAAACGTTAAATGAATATTTTGTATCTGTCTTCTCAGTAGAAGACACAAAAAGCATACCAGAAATGGTGGGGAACCAAGGGTCTAATGAGGGTGAGGAACTTAACGTAATGAATATAAGTAGAGGAAAAAGTACTAGAGAAACTAATGGGACAAAAAGCCGACAAATCCCCTGGACCTGACGGCCTACATCCTAGGGTTCTAAAAGAGGTGGCTGAAGAGATAGTGGATGCATTGTGGTTTTGATCTTCCAAAATTCCATGGATTCTGGAATAGTCCCAGCGGATTGGAAGGTCGCAAATGTAACACCGCTATTCAAGAAAGGAGGGAGAGAAAAAACGGGGAACTACAGGCCAGTTAGCCTGACATCGGTCATCGGGAAAATGCTGGAATCCATTGTTAAGGAAGTGGTATCAAGTCACTTAGAGAATCATAACATGATTAGGCAGAGTCAACAAGGTTTTATGAAGGGAAATCGTGTTTTGTAAATTTATTAGAGTTTTTTGAGGATGTAACTAGCAGGGTAGATAAAGGGGAACCAGTGGATGTAGTATTCAAAAGGCATGCGATAAGGTGCCACATAAAAGGTTATTACACAAGATTAGGGCTCATGGGGTTCGGGGTAATATAGTAGCATAGATAGAGGATTGGTTAACGGACAGAAAACAGAGAGCAGGGATAAACGGATCTTTTTCAGGTTGGCAGGCTGTAACTAGTGGGGTGAGGCAAGGATCAGTGTTGGGGCCTCAGCTATTTACAATCTATATTAATGACCTAGATGAAGGGACCGACTGTAATGTATCCAAGTTTGCTGATGATACAAAGCGAGGTGGGACCGTAAGCTGTGAGGAGAACACAAAGAGTTTGCAAAGGGATATAGATAGACTAAGTGAGTGGGCAGTAAGGTGACAGATGGAGTATAATGTAGGGAAATGTGAGGTTATTCACTTTGGTAGGAAGAATAGAAAAAGAGCATTTTTTTTTAAATGGTGAGAAACTTTCAAATGTTGGTGTTGAGAGATTTGGGTGTCCTCGTGCAAGAAACACGTGGGTAAAAATTGGGTAGCGCCCCGAAAACATTAGCGTCCCTGCGGCCGATTTTCCCAGGTAGCGCCCCGAGAGGGAGGAGGGGCGCTACTGGAAGCACCCTGCGTCCCTCTTGGGGCGCTGCGAGCCAATATTGTGGCGCTACATGCCGCAGCGCATGGCACCGCGGTACTGCAGGCCTTCCCCTCCTTATTAAAAGGGGAGGGGCCCGGCGCCCAGCTGGGCCACCAGGGATCGGAATGCCAGCAAATGAGCCCAGCACTCAAGAGGAGTGCCGGGCTCACGGAGAGCAGCCGGCACCCCACGAAGGCTTCACGGGGGCCGGGGACAGCAATGGGGGCAGGTGCTGGCGGCCACCCGCTACCTCCCCAAAGCTGAGATAGATAGATTTTTGGACTCTAGGGGAATCAAGGGATATGGAGATTGGGCGGGAAACTGGAGTTGAGGTCAATGATCAGCCATGATCTTACTGAATGGATAAGCAGGCTCAAGGGGTGGTATGGCCTACTCCTGCTCTTATTTCTTACGTTCTTATGTTGTAATGCAAGGAACAGTATAGCTATAACACTGGCATCTATCCAACAATGTGGAAAACTGCCAAGGTATGTATTGTCCACAAAAAGCAGGACAAATCCAATACGGCCAATTACCACCCCATCAGTTTACTCTCAATCATCAGCAAAGTGATGGAAGGTGTTGTCGACAGTGCTATCAAGCAGCACTTACTCACCAATAATGGGATTGGTAGCGTAGTGGTAATACCACTGGACTAATAATCCAGGGACGTGAATTCAAATCCCACCATGGCAGCTGGGGAATTTAAATTCAGTTAATTAAGTCAGTAATGGTAACCATAAAACTGTCGGATTGTCGTAAAAACCCATCTGGTTCACTAATGTCCTTTGGGGAAGGAAATCTGCTGTCTTTACCTGGTCTGGCTCCAGACCCACAACAATGTGGTTGACTCTTAACTGCCCTCTGAAATGGCCTAGCAAGTCACTCAGTTGTAACTAATCACTACGAAACATAATTAAGAATGAAACTGGACAGACCACCCAGCATCGACCTCGGCTATGTGTCGGCTATGGACACGACACACCCAGCCCAGTCGACCCTTCAAAGTCCTCCTCATCAACATCTGGGGACCTGTGCCAAAACTGGGAGAGCTGTCCCACAGACTAGTCAAGCAACAGCCTGACATCGTCATACTCACAGAATCATACCTTTCAGCCAATGTCCCGAACTCCTCCATCACCATCCCTGGATATGTCCTGTCCCACCGGCAGGACAGACCCACCAGGGGTGGCGGCACAGTGGTATACAGTCAGGAAGGAGTGGCCCTGGGAGTCCTCAACATTGACTCCGGGCCCCATGAAATTTCATGGCTTCAGGTCAAGCATGGGCAAGGAAACCTCCTGCTGATCACCACCTACCGCCCTCCCTCAGCTGATGAATCAGTGCTCCTCCATGTTGAACACCACTTGGAAGAAGCACTAAGAGCAGCAAGGGCACAGAATGTACTCTGGGTGGGGGACTTCAATGTCCATCACCAAGAGTGGCTCGGTAGCACCACTACTGACCGAGCCCTGAAGGACATAACTGCCAGTCTGGGCCTGTGACAGGTGGTGAGAGAACCAACACAAGGGAAAAACCTACTTGACCTCGTCCTCACCAATCCATTTGTCACAGATGCATCTGTCCATGACAGTATTGGTAGCAGTGACCACCGCACACAGTCATTGTGGAGACAAAGTCCCATCTTCACACTGAGGACACCCTCCATCGTGTTGTGTGGCACTACCACTGTGCTAAATGGGAGTGGCACTACCACTTTGCTAAATGGGATAGATTCAGAACAGATCTAGCAGCTCAAAACTGGGCATCCATGAGGCGCTGTGGGCCATCAGCAACAGCAGAATTGTATTGCACAATCTGTAACCTCATGGCCCGGCATATCACTCACTCTACCATTACCATCAAGCCAGGGTATCAATCCTGGTTCAATAAGGAGTGTAGAACAGCATGCCAGGAGCAGCACCAGCCACAAAGCTGGGTGGGCGTGTGTGCTGTGAGGAGGATGCTGAGAAACTTCAGTATGATTTGGACAGTGTAGTGTATGTGCCTTTAAGAGCCCCATGTGTACTGTAATGCCGGTAATGGCCACTCGGGCTATATAAGCCTGTATATTGTGTTGTATCAGTTAGTTGTTCCCCTCCAGACTTTGTTTAGTAAACACCTATGAAACCAACTCCTGTCTTCAGTGTCTCTATCAACACACAGACACAACAGTGGCGACGAATTGGAAACGGACTTACCTGCAATTCGGCAGCAACTCAAGGACATCGATTCTTCTGGCGTCCAAAGTTGAAGAAAAATCAAGAAAAAGAAAAAGCTGTGGTTTCACCAGCTAGCCAAGCTGGTGGCAGGTACTGCAATAATCCTTCCTGGGCGTCGGGCTGGGGCTCCAGCGGCTGGCTCTACAGCTAGGCCAAGCAGCGAAAGCGGAGGCAAGCAGTAACAGACGGGGAGGGAGCACTCGGGAGACGGCCGGCGCTGCAAGCAGGTCGGCGTTCAGACCTAGAGAGAGTCCGGTGGGAACGAGTCTCCAACTGTGAATAAATAAATAAAAAGAACGGAAACCGCGGGAAACAGCGTTGTCATCTGCAGCAGCGGCGGGGAAGCGCCATATCTTTTCTGCAGAAAAGAAAGAAAAGCGCGGGAAGCGCCATTTTATCTCTAGGATGCCTAAGTCTGGCAATATTGATGCTTTTGATAACGAGATAGAGGATTGGACCACATATGTGGAAAGAGTGGAGGTATATTGCACCGCAAATGGAATAGAAGATGAAAAAAAAAACTTCAGTACTGCTAAATCAAATGGGCGCAGAGACATATGGGCTGTTACGAAATTTAATCACTCCAGCCAAACCAAAGGACAAGAATTTTAAAGAAATTGTTGATACCCTACAGGAGCACTTAAACCCAACACCGCTGCTGATAGCGGAACGATTCAAATTCTTCAAGAGAAATCAACACAAGAATGAAAGTAACGCTGATTACCTCACCGAATTAAGAAAGCTATCAAAACACTGCCAATTCGGGGCAGGACTAGCAGATTATCTTCGAGACAAATTTGTCTGCAGTCTAAGTGAAGGAACACAGAAAAGGCTGCTTTCTGAAAAAGATTTAACACTGGACAAGGCTTTCAGTATGGCTGTATCATACGAAGCAGCCGCAAGAGGAGCTGCAGAGATACAACAAAAGACACAGGACTTCGGCACCCATGAAATGACACAGGGTTTCGAGAGATGTTATCGCTGCGGCAGATCCACCCATGACCAGAGGGACTGCTGGTTCAAGGACAAAGCATGCAGGCAATGCGGAAAGATTGGACACATTGCACGGGTATGCCGATCTGGACAAAAAAAATCCACGGACAGGAAACAAAATCAAGTACAGAAAAGGTACAAATGATGACGGACAGTAGCTCCGAAGACCAAAAGAGCGATAGCGACTCCGAAAACAAGAGACTAAGCCGTCTCAAATTACATAATGTAATTGCCAAAGATGATTACCAGACCATTTGGGTTACCCTCACGATAGCAGGGTCCCCAGTTAAAATGGAGCTAGATACAGGATCAGCTCTGACCGTCATAAATCGACAGGATTACGAGCGGCTATTTCCGCATATACCTTTAAAAGACACATCCATTATCTTGAAAACATATACGGGGCAGAAAGTATACCCCAAAGGAAAAATAAGGGTGCCTGTTGTATACAACGGCAAGGAAATACAAAAGTTGTATTTATACATTCTACAAGATGGTGGTCCACCACTGTTGGGACGTGAATGGATCGGGAAAATACGTTTAGACTGGCACTCCATTCAGGCACTGACGGTGACCAGTAAGAAAAAAAACGATGATGACGTCATACCTGAACGATTAAAAGACATCTTGGCCAACGCCAAAGAAGTGTTTCAAGAGAAACTAGGAACCTTGAAAGGCATCACCGCCTCAATAAAAGTGGAAGATGCAGCAATTCCCAAGTTTTTTAAGGCAAGACCGGTGCCATATGCAATTCGTCCAGCAGTCGAGGCAGAGCTGGAGAATTTGGAAAAGGCAGGCGTATTATCCAAAATAGATTGGAGCGAGTTGGCAACACCCATCGTTCCAGTCATGAAGAAAGCATTGAATAATGATAAATCTGAAGAACAGAGAAAAATTCGCATCTGTGGAGACTTCAAGGTGACTGTAAACCTGGTCCTTCACACGGTACAGTATCCTCTTCCGAGGATAGAAGATATTTTCGCCTCACTATCCGGAGGGAAACGTTTCATCAAAATTGACTTGGCACAGGCATATCTACAGATGGAGGTTGAAGAGGCCTCTAAAAAATATCTCATGATAAATACACACAAAGGTCTGTACCAGTACAATCGACTGGTTTTCGGAGTAGCATCCGCTCCAGCTATCTGGCAAAGAGCTATGGAGCAAATCCTCCAAGGGATTCCTGGGAATCAATGCTGCGTAGACGACATCCTTGTAACAGGAGAAAATGACAACGAGCACCTTACCAATTTGGAGCAGGTGCTCACTGGCTGAGAGAACGGGGCCTACGAGCAAATCGCCCCAAGTGCAAATTTTTCCAAAATCAAATATCATATTGTGGCCACATAATTAATAAGGAAGGGTTGCATAAGTCACCTGAAAAAATTGAAGCGGTCATAAAAGCCCCAGCACCTGAAAATGTTTCACAATTAAGGTCGTTCCTGGGATTAATAAATTACTATCATAAATTTTTACCGAACTTATCAACTCTTCTACACCCTCTTAATGAACTGCTACAAACAGGAGTAATTTGGAAATGGAGCGAAGACTGTAAACGTGCCTTCCATAAATGCAAAAACTTAATCACGTCCAAAGAAGTTTTGGCTCATTACAACCCATCACTGCCAATCAGACTGGCGTGCGATGCATCCCCTTACGGCGTAGGAGTGGTATTATCGCATAAATTCCCTGATGGCTCGGAACGGCCGATAGCTTTTGCGTCATGCTCATTAAACTCAGCTGAGCGTAACTATGCCCAAATCGACAGGGAAGCGGTCAGCCTGGTATGGGGAGTGAAGAAATTCAACCATTACCTACACGGACAAAAATTTACCTTGTTGACTGACCATCAACCCCTCATCTCCATATTCAACCCTAAAAAGGGTGTTCCCATTATGACAGCGCAAAGGCTACAGAGGTGGTCCCTTTTTCTAGGGGCACACCAATACAACATAGAATACAAAGGATCAAAACAGCATGGGAATGCTGACGGGTTATCGCACCTACTGTTGCCAACGGTAGAAGAAGCACCTACCGTAGACCCAGTGGAGATTTTCCACTCTACCATAGTCTAATGTCTACCAGTAACAAATTCTGCCATTGAAAGGGAAACTAGAAATGACCCGACTCTCTCACAAGTCTACGATTTAACAGTGAAGGGATGGCCAGCACATGGCGAACCACTGTTGCCAGCATTCTCGCAAAGAAGAGAACAGCTGTCAGTGTGCCGAGGAACCTTGATGTGTGGATCCAGAGTGGTGATTCCACCCAAACTCCAGGATAAAGTTCTAAAGGAGCTTCACGAGGGGCATCTGGGTGGAGTGAAAATGAAGAACCTAGCCAGGGCGTTTGTATGGTGGCCAGGTATCGATGGAGACATCGAAGAAATGACCAAGAGCTGCCTAAGATGCCAGAAGGTCCAAAACGCTCCACCACAAGCCCCTCTACATCCATGGGAGTGGCCCTCATCTCCATGGCAAAGGGTACACATCGACTTTGCTGGTCCATTTATGGACTCAATGTTCTTAATCGCGGTTGATGCACACTCCAAGTGGCCGGAGGTAATAAAGATGTCCTCCACCACCACGGAAAAAACCATCACAGTATTAAGGACCATATTTGCCAGGAATGGGCTGCCGGAACAGATCTGTTCTGATAATGGACCGCAATTTGTGTCCGAAGAATTCAGGAAGTTCTTAAAAAAACAATGGGGTTAAGCACTACACGTCCGCCCCATACCATCCCGCCACCAATGGAGTGGCTGAAAGGTTTGTCCACACCTTCAAGAAGGCCATGGGTAATGAAGACATAAAACTTCAGCACAAGATGGATAACTTCTTGTTCGCATACAGGAATGCAACACATATGGTTACAAACCAAACTCCCGCCATGATGTTCTTCAATAGAAGCCTAAGATGCCGGCTGGATTTGATCAAGCCCAACATCAGAAGGGACGTGGAGAACCGGCAATTTCAAGGCATGAATGAAAGGCCAACTAGAACCTTCCAGATAGGTCAACAAGTTTTGGTCCGGGACTACCGTACCGAGAAATGGCAGCCTGGAACTATCTGCACACGACTAGGACCGCTGATGTATACCGTGGACATCGGAGAAAGCATAATAAGGCGCCATGCTGACCAAATCATATAGAGTCATCCGAAAAGGGACAACCTACACCACAACTCTATACGCCTAACGATGAAGTAGAGATACCCATATCTACCTCCGATCCGGTGATACTGGAACCCGATGAACCCGACACTGGCATTCAAGCCGAATCAGCCTTGCCAAAAGAACCTACTACACCACCAGAAACGACTACACCACCGAGGCGTTATCCGGACCGAGTCAGGCAGCCTCCAGAGAGACTAACTTATAATTAATTAACTGCAGCAATGTGTAGATTATTTTTCTTGTAACATGTAATTAATAATTACTTAAAATATTGTGTACTGGTTGGCTAAAAGGGGAGGAATTGTAGTGTATGTGCCTTTAAGAGCCCCATGTGTACTGTAATGCCGGTAATGGCCACTTGGGCTATATAAGCCTGTATATTGTGTTGTATCAGTTAGTTCCCCTCCAGACTTTGTTTAGTAAACACCTATGAAACCAACTCCTGTCTTCAGTGTCTCTATCAACACACAGACAGGTTGGGTGATTGGGCAGAAGCATGGCAGATGCAATATAACGTGGATAAATGAGAGGTTATGCACTTTGGTGGCAAAAACAGGAAGGCAGATTATTATCTGAACGGCAATAGATTGGGAGAAGGGGAAGTGCAACGAGACCTGGGTGTCCTTGTGCACCAGTCGCTGAAGGGGAGCATGCAGGTGCAGCAGGCGGTTAAGAAGGCAAATGGTATGTTGGCCTTCGTAGCGAGAGAATTCGAGTACAGGAACAAGGATGTCTTGCTGCAGTTGTACAGGGCCTTGGTGAGAAACATAGAAGATAGGAGTAGGCCATTCAATGCGATCATGGCTGCTCATCCAAATTCAGTACCCGGTCCCTGCTTTTTCCCCATACCCCTTGATCCCTTTAGCCTTAAGAAATAATATATCCAACTCCTCCCTCAGTACTGCCCCTCCGACAGTGCGACGCTCCCTCAGTACTGCCCCTCCGACAGTGCGGCTCTCTCTCTCTCCCTCAGCACTGACAGTGCGGCTCTCTCTCTCCCTCAGCACAGACAGTGCGGCGCGCTCTCTCTCCCTCAGCACCGACAGTGCGGCGCTCTCTCTCCCTCAGTACTGACAGTGCGGCTTTCTCTCTCTCTCTCAGCACCGACAGTGCGGCGCTCTCGCTCTCTCTCTCTCTCTCAGTACTGACAGTGCGGCTCTCTCTCTCTCTCTCTCTCCCTCCCTCCCTCAGTACTGACAGTGCGGCTCGCTCTCTCTCCCTCTCTCTCTCCCTCAGCACTGACAGTGCGGCGCTCTCTCTCTCTCCGTACTGACAGTGCGGCTCTCTCTCCCCCCTCTCACTCTCTCCTCCCCCTCCCTCCCTCTCTCCCTCCCCCTCCCTCTCTCCCTCCCCCTCCCTCTCTCTCCCCCTCCCTCTCTCTCTCTCTCCCCCTCCCTCTCATCTCTCTCCCCCCTCTCTCTCCCCCTCCCTCCCCCCTCCCTCCCCCTCCCTCTCCCCCTCTCTCTCTCCCCCTCCTCCCCCTCTCTCTCTCCCCCTCCCTCCCCCCTCTCTCCCTTCCCCCTCCCTCACTCCCCCCCTCCCTCTCACTCCCCCCTCCCTCTCTCTCTCCCCCCTCCCTCTCTCTCTCCCCCCCCCTCTCTCTCCCCCCCTCCCCTCTCCCTCTCTCTCTCCCCCCCCTCTCTCTCTCCCCCCCCTCTCCTCTCTCTCTCCCCCCCCTCTCACTCTCCCCCCCTCTCTCTCTCCCTCCCTCTCTCTCTCCCCCCTCCCTCTCTCTCTCCCCCCTCCCTCACTCTCCCCCCCCTCTCTCTCCTCTCACTCTCCCCCCCTCTCTCTCTCCCCCTCCCTCTCTCTCTCCCCCCCTCCCTCTCTCTCCCCCCCTCCCTCTCTCTTCTCCCCCCTCCCTCTCCCTCCCCCTCCCTCTCTCTCTCCCCCCCTCTCTCTCCTCCCCCCTCCCTCTCTCTCTCTCCCCCCCTCCCTCTCTCTCCCCCCCTCCCTCCCCTCCCTCTCTCCCCCCCTCCCTCTCTCTCCCCCCCTCCCTCTCTCTCTCTCCCCCCCTCCCTCCCCCCCCTCCCTCATCTCTCTCTCCCCCCTAACACTCCCCCCCCTCTCTCTCTCACCCCCTCCCTCTCTCTCTCCCCCCCCTCCCTCTCTCTCTCCCCCCCTCCCTCTCTCTCCCCCCCTCCCTCTCTCTCTCCCCCCCTCCCTCTCTCTCTCCCCCCCTCTCTCTCTCCCCCCTCCCTCTCTCTCTCCCCCCCCTCCCTCTCTCTCTCTCCCCCCCTTCTCTCTCCCCCTCCCTCTCTCTCTTCCCCCCCTCTCTCTCTCTCCCCCTCTCTCTCCTCTCTCCCTCTCTCTCCCCCTCCCTCTCTCCCTCCCCCCCCTCCCTCTCTCCCTCCCCCCCTCCCTCTCTCTCTCCCCCTCCCTCTCTCTCCTCCCCCCCCTCCTCTCTCCCCCTCCCCTCTCCCCCCTCTCTCCCCCCCTCTCTCCCCCCTCCCTCTCTCCCCCCCTCTCTCTCCCCCCCTCACTCTCTCTCCCCCCCTCCCTCTCTCTCTCCCTCCCTCTCTCTCTCCCCCCCCCTCTCTCTTCCCCCCCCTCTCTCTCCCCCCTCCCTCTCTCTCTCCCCCCTCCCTCTCTCTCCCCCCGCCCCTCTCTCTCTCCCCCCCCTCCCTCTCTCTCCCCCTCCCTCTCTCTCTCCCCCCCCTCCCTCTCTCTCTCCCCCCTCTCTCCCCCCCCTCCCCCTCCCTCTCTCTCTCCCCCCCTCCCTCTCTCCCCCTCTCCCTCTCCCCCCTCTCTCCCCCCACCCCCCCTCTCTCCCCCCCTCCCTCTCTCTCCCCCCCTCTCTCTCTCTCTCCCCCCCTCCCTCTCTCTCTCCCCCCCTCTCTCTCCCCCCCTCCCTCTCTCTCCCCCCCTCCTTCTCTCTCTTCCCCCCTCCCTCTCTCTCTCCCCCCCTCCCCTCTCTCTCTCCCACCCCCCTCCCTCTCTCTCTCCCCCCCCTCCCTCTCCCCCCCTCCCTCTCTCTCCCCCCCCTCCTCCCTCTCTCTCTCCCCCTCCCCTCTCTCTCTCCCCCCCCCTCTCCTCTCCCCCCCTCCCTCTCTCTCCCCCCTCCCTCTCTCTCCCCCCTCCCTCTCTCTCTCCCCCCCCTCTCTCTCTCCCCCCTCCTCTCTCTCCCCCCTCCCTCTCTCTCCCCCCCTCCCTCTCTCCCCCCCCTCTCTCTCCCCCCCCCTCCTCCCTCTCAATTCACAATTCACAATTCAAATCGCTTTATTGGCATGATAAGTTACATTCTTATGTTGCCAAAGCATCAAAATACATTTATGGTTTAGCACATAAACGCAGTTATTCATACAGTGTATAAACAGGTATATCCCTGAGTGTATAAATATACATTCGCATTGTTTATATATATTCTTTTCTTAGTTTACTGGTTGTCCCTCTGTTCATGGCAAGCTGTAACATAGTGTGCCGCCAGTGTTATACAGCTTCTCTCCTCTCCCAGTAGGTATGGGAGTTTTTGGTTGTCATTCAGATTTCTGAAATCAGGGCATATTTGTGAGAATTTTTGGTAGAAATTCTCCCTGATGCCCTGATATTTTCCGCAGGCTGTGAGGAAGTGCATCTCTGTCTCCACTACTCCCTGACTGCAGTGAGAGCATATCCTGAATTCTCTTGGTAGCCTGGTCTGCCTGTGTCTGCCTTTTTCGATCGCTAGGCTATGTTCGCTAAGTCTGTACCTTGTCAAGGTTCTTCTCAGTTTGTTATCCTTTACCATGGTCAGGTAATCAGCTATGTTGTATTGTCTGTTTAGGGCCAAGTAGCAATTGAGTTTGCTTTGGGTTTTTGTTGTTTCTGCCCAATATGTCAGATATTTTTCCTTTTGCTTAGCGACGATTGTGTTGGGTCGAATTCTTTGTGTTACCCTGTCACTGTCCAGGGGCTGGTTATTGTTAGTATTGTTAGTAGTTACTTCACTGAGTCCCAGGACTAGTTGACTGAGGGTATTCTTCTTTATGGTCAGTTCTTGGCATTTCAGGGCGTCGTAGTGATAGCATTGGGGGTTGCTCATTTGTAGGTGATTCCAAAATTTGGTGGCTCTTTTTTGGATAGTGATTATTAATGGATATTGGCCTAGTTCCGCCCTGCATGCATTGTTTACTGTTTTCCTTTGAGTCCGGAGGATACTTTTACAGAATTCTGCATGTAGGATCTCAATTGGGTGTTTGTCCCATTTTGCAAATTCTTGTTGAGTTAGCGGTCCCCATACCTCACTGCCATAGAGTGCAATTGGTTCAATTACTGATTTGAAAATTTTGAGCCAAATGCTAATTGGGATTTCTATTTGGATTGATTTTTTGATGGCATAGAAAGCCCTTCTTGCTTTCTCTTTCAGTTCATTCACAGCCAGTTTGAAGTTTCCCGTAGAACTGATTTTTAAGCCCAAGTATGTGTAGTTAGTGGTTTGTTCAATTTTGGTTGTTCCTACTGTGAAATTTATTTTGGGTCCCTGATGTTTGGATCTTTGCTGGAACACAAGGACTTTGGTTTTTTGGGGATTTATTGTCAGGGCCCAAGTCTGGCAGTACGACTCCAGCAGGTCCAGGTTTTGCTGTAGCCCCTCTTTAGTAGGTGACAGCAGAACCAGGTCGTCTGCATAGAGGAGGAATTTAACCTTGGATTCATATAGGGTGAGGCCGTGTGCTGTAGATTGTTCAAGTAGCTTTGCCAATCCATTTATGTAAATATTAAAGAGTGTCGGTGAGATTGGCGAGCCCTGCGTCACCCCCCGCCCCTGTGGGAAGTATTTTGTTTGTTTGTCTCCAATTTTAACTGCACATTTGTTGTTTGTATACATTGATTTAATTACATCATATGTTTTCCCTCCTACCCCGCTTTCGATAAGTTTCAGGAATAAACCGTCATGCCAGATAAACCGTCATGCCAGATGGAGTCGAAAGCCTTCTGGAAATCTACAAAGCATGCGTAGATTTTGCTTTTGTTATGGTGAACGTGTTTGTCAATTAGGGTCTGTAGGGTGAAGATATGGTCGGATGTTCTATAGTTTGGCAGGAATCCAATTTGGCTTTTACTCAAGACATTGTGCTCCTCAAGGAAGTTTATAAGTCTTTTGTTTATGATGCTACAGAATACCTTCCCCAGGTTACTGTTTACACAGATGCCTCGATAGTTGTTTGGGTCGATTTTGTCCCCACTTTTGTATATGGGCGTTATGAGTCCTTTGTTCCAGATATCAGGGAAATAACCGACACTCAGAACCAAGTTGAAGAGTTTTAGGATAGCCAGTTTCATTTTGTTGTCTGTGTGTTTAATCATCTCGTTTAGTATGCCGTCTGTCCCGCAGGCTTTTCCTGGTCGCAGGTCCTTGAGTTTTTCAAGAAGTTCTTTTTCTGTTATTATGGCGTCCAGCGGGTTTTGGTTATCTTTTATGGCCATTTCTAGCTTTTCCAGTTTTTTGCATATTTGGTGTTGCTCTGGTCTTAGTGTGTTTTTCTGGTATAATTTTTCAAAGTGGTTTACCCATGTGTCCCCATTTTGAATGGCCAAATCGTCGTGTTGTTTTTTGTGTAGTGTTTTCAAGTTTTCCCAGAAACAATTGGAATCAATGGATTCCTCCATGGAGCTGAGTGTATTCTTAATATATTGCTCTTTTTTGGTTCTGAGTGTGTTTCTGTATTGTGTTAGTGTCTGACAATAAGTAAGGCGTAGTTCCTCGTTTTCTGGATGTCTGTGTTTTTGGTTTGATATTTTTCTAAGTTTTTTCCTCATGTTATGGCAATCTCGGTCAAACCATTTTTCATAGTTTTTTGTTTTGGGTTTGTTCTTGTGAGCTTTCAAGTTTGCATTTGTTGCCAAATTATCAAAAATATTGTTTAGTTTACTAACTGCCCGGTTTACGCCTTCTTTATTGTGAGTGTATATGTTATCCAGAAAGGTGTCTAAGAGAGCTTGAGTTGATGCATTGCTAATTGTTTTCTGGTATTTTTCCGTGTCGTTTTTGGCCCATCTGTACGATTTTTTGGTGTTGTACAGTTTACTGGGTTGTGTTTCTATGTTGTTTGTTTCTGTCTTTTTGAGGAACATAGTAATTTGATTGTGATCTGACAGTGTTGTTTGTGGTTTGACTGTGAATGCTCTGAAAGAGGATGGGTCTAAGTCTGTAATCATATAGTCTACTGTGCTGCAGCCAAGAGGTGAGCAATAGGTCGATCTTCCTAGGAGGTCTCCTATGAACCTACCATTGACAATGTACAGACCCAGGTTTCGACAGAGCTGTAGTAGCTGTTTTCCGTTGGTATTTGACTGCTTGTCGCAGTTATGCCTGTATGGAAGGGAAGGGATGTCAAAGTGGTTATTCCCGAAAACGTAATTGTTTCCCTGATTATTGGTGAAGTCTGGTTCTTCGCCCGTTCTTGAATTGAGGTCCCCACAGATCAACACGTTCCCCTGGGCCTGGTATTGGATAATTTCCCCCTCCATGTTGGAGAAGGTGTCCTCTTTAAAGTACGGGGAATCGATCGGAGGGATATAAAGTGCGCAAATGTAAACATCTTGGGTGTTTGAGATAATCTCCCTCTCAAGTTTGAGCCACATATGGTTTTCGCCCTTTTTTATAAATTTGATGTAATTCTTAAGTTCTGTTTTAAACCAGATCAGTATGCCTCCGGAGTCTCTGCCTTGGGTTACACTTGGTAATTTATTGGAGGGGACCACCAGCTCAGTGTACCCTTGGGGACAGCCAGTGTGTCCTTTTCCTTTATACCAAGTTTCCTGTAAAATGATAATATCTAGGTCTTTAGTTTCATCTATGAACTCTGGGGTCCTACTTTTCACTTCTCGCAGTGAAGAGCGTAGACCTTGGATATTCCAGGTCGAAATATATAAGGATTTCATGTTAAGTTTGATCTTTTACTATGATAGGTTAAAGAGTGGTACGTGTTTGTCGTGTCTAAGTGTGGGGGAAAAAAAGATCACATCAGTTGTCTATAAAAGTTAATACAATTTGGTTACAGTTCTTTCTATTAATTAGTCCTTGATCCATAAGGCGGAAGTAGATGCTGCTGCACATCTGCTTATTGTCTCTTAATGGATTGTTTCTGTCTGAGGTATTGCGTACGTCCTGTGCATCTCTCCCTCTGTCTGTCTGGGAGCGGTCCTATTCCCCTGTGGGACAGGAGTGGTGCAGGTCTGATATTGTTGTTTTGCATGGGGATCCTCTCTGGTCTCGGTTGGTGTGTTGGTGGTCCTTGTAGTGTTCCTGATATGTACCCCGCTGATCTCTGGTGGTCGGGTCCTCTTGGAGTCTGGGTATGGACCCGGTTAAAAGCGACGTCCTTCAGGGCTTTAGCAAAGATCGATATTCTTTGCCTTTGGATGTGGACGTGGTCGTAAAGACATTCCTCATCGAGGGTGGGGTGTTGGGCCAGGTGTACGTTGTGGTTTGATTCGCAGTCTCTTGCTATGCTGGCATTTATCTCATGAATTGTGTTGTTGTTGAAGTCTGTTCTCGGCAATATTGTGGAAACAGTGATTCTAGTGTTTGGAAATGTACTGCTTGCTTTCCTAATCATTGCTCTGAGCGATGTTGCTACTTCTTTCTGTTGGGTCTTTAGGTCATTTGTGCCCGTGTGTATTATTATGTGTTGGGGGGAGCCTAATCTGGCTTTGGTCAGCCATCCCATGGCTCTGTTTGTTGTTGGGCACCAGATCTTTTCTACTTTACTTCTAGGGAATAGCTTTTTCTCCCATAGAAATTTCCCATTTGAGTCTATGAGTATTACGACGTCAGCCTTGTTTGTGTTTACTGTCTGGTGGCTTTCGCTTGGACTCATAGTGTGTGTGCTGGGCTGGGGTGTCTGGTGTGTGCGTACCTCTTGTGAGCGGCCCGCTTGTGGTTCCACGGTGGTGGGGGAAGATTGCGAATCAGTATGCTGGTCGGTCTGTGTGGCACCCCTTGTATTGTGTGTCTGTTGCTTTTGTTCCATGTGGGAGTGCAGCCGTTCCGTGTCTTGTCTTATCTCTAGCCTCTGGTTGCTGGTCTAATGGTGTTCTCTCTCCTCTATGGCTCTCTTCTTTTTCCTGCAGCTCTTTCACCTGATTCCTAAGTAGATTCACCTGGTTCTCAAGTAGCTTCAGCTCTCTCTTGTGTCTCTCCCTCTCCTGATTTTGATCGTCATTCATTTTGAGGAAGTCCTCTCTAAGTTTAACCATCTCTATCTCTAATTGATTAAATTTATCTTTTGGTTGTATCTGGCTGTGTGATCCCGGGGTATGTGTCTGGTCGGCCCTGGAAGGCTCACTCACTTCCTGGCTAGGCTGGTCGGCCCTGGAGGGCTCACTCACTTCCTGGCTATGCTGCTCTTCTCTTGGTGAGCTGGGAATGGTAGGGGGACTATGTGTGGCTTCCTCCCTGGTAGTTATGCTGGGGTTTGTCAGTTGTATCGTGTGGCTGTGGTTCCCCGGGGTTAGTGTCTGGTTTGAACTGTGTGGCTCGTTCACCTCCTGACCAGGCAGATTTTCTCCTGGTAAGTTGTCAATGTTGGGAGGAGTGCGGGCCACTCTGGGGCTGTTCCTTCCCCCCTTAGTTAATTTTTTCAGTGTCCTGAAGGCCGTTGCAAATTTGTCGAGGTTGCCTTGCACTAATATTGTTCCGGTATTGTACGCGTTGACCGTCGTAGTTGAACTGTCTCCTGGTGTGTTCATTTTCATTATGGACCCATTTGCGGTATTTTCTAGCTTAACATTGGTATAGTGTGATTTTATTGCTGTGATCCAAGCCACTGGCTGATCTGAGTAGAAAATGAGGTTACTTTTTGTCCCATTGTTGTAACAGTCAGCAAAAAGTGTTTCTGGTTTTTCTCTCATCTGCTCATGCTTGATCGCTTTTATAGCTTTTTTTGCGGTGTTGGGGGGAATCTGGAAGCGGGGCTGTTGTGGATCTTCTGATTCGCTCATTTTTGGTAAAGTATTGTTGATCTTAGAATAAACTTTTCTGGGGCCCCGGTTTGGTGTTTCCCTCTCCCTGTTCGCGAACTTTCCCGGTCCCCCTCTCCGACCCCGTGGTCCCTGGGCCTCGGCTTCTGGGTTCACCCTTCTCAGGTCTGGGTCTGTGAGCCGCTGTTTCCCGGTGCCTTCGGGCTGTTCCCCTCCCCCTCAGACGTCTCTGTGCCTCTGTCTCGCCTGGCTCCTCGGGCCTTTCCCTGGCTTCAGTCTCCCTCCCTGGGCCCTGTACTCACAGTCTTGGTTTGCTTCTGGAAGCCTTCTGGTTGCTCCCCTTCTCCTCAGAGGTCTCTGGGCCTGGCTCCTCGGGCCTTTCCCGGGCTTTCTAGCCCAGCCGCCACTCGGGCTGTGCCTCGTTCGCCGTTCGGGTGCTGGACTGCGGTCGTCGCTCGGGTGCTGGACTGCGGCCGTCGCTCGGGTGCTGGACTGCGGTCGTCGCTCGGGTGCTGGACTGCGGCCGCCGATCGGGCCGTGTCTCGTTCGCCGCTCGGGCTCCCCGAGTCACCTCGTTCCGGCTGCCGCTGCGTCTCCGTGCGGCCTCCCCGATTCGCCTCGTTTCCCGAAGCGCCTCCCCGAGTCTCCTCGCTCCAGCTGCCGCTGCGTCTCGTGCGGCCTTCGCGCCTCGGTTCCCGATGTGGCCGAGTCACCTCGCTTCTGCTGCTGCTGTGGCCCCGTGCGGCCGCTGTTCTTTGGTTTG